>NC_091125.1:60438973-60748973 GCF_040183065.1 Periplaneta americana | reverse complement strand
GAAGTGTGTCTTGCATTACTTCGTATATTCCTCTTTCTTTCTTCGTTTGTTCGTTTCTTTTTTATTTATTTTTATCTGTTTCTTCTTCTTTTCCATTTGAAAAACAATTCGAAGTTCTTTTTGGCAATGATATGAAGTTTCTTGTCTCTATATGTTTGTGTCAACTTTAATTCAGTTGCTTTATTTGTATGTAATCTATACTAAAATAATCATGTTTAAATTTTCTCATAATAATTATGGTTTCTAACTTTTTACTGTCTTAATATTCTAAGTAAAGCTGCCATTATGTTATTATTATTATTGTTATTAGTGTCATTTCAGTAGCTTCTATTGGTACGTAAAATTAATTTCTAAGAAATAAAAATTTCCACATTTCTAGTAACGGTAGTATACAGTATATTTTAGCGAACCAGAGTTAAGATTCCAACAGGAAAGTGAAAACAACTCAACTCAAAATAAACTCACTAAATTCGTCATCATAATAAGCGATCCGATTCTTTTCAAAAGTCTGTTCTTATTACGAGATACGTTTAATTCGATCTCTGCAGCATCTCTTTGGTATACTGAGTTTCCTCTTCTTCCTCCCTTATTGTTAGTCATATGTAAGTATAGACAGAGAAAGATCAGATTCAGTTCCGTTCGCTGCAGGTGTTCGTATTACCCGCTCCTGCAACAGATAATGATATCTAACAGTTCTTTTCGTTTACCTTCATTGCGTTTATGATCTAATAAACTCTAGGCTGCCAGCAATAAGGGTTATCTCATCTCAGAGGCATCGGTTATCTTCAGTCATAAGACTGCAATAGATCCCAGATCTGAAAAGAAGTTAAACACAGAATTAACGAATGACAAATTTCAGTAATAGAAGTAAAAAAGAGAAATCTGCTGTCTTAAAAAGAATCATGTTCCATGAAAATTGTCATGATCAATATGAATACGAAGAAGTTATAATTGCTTTACTTCAGAAATTTACCCATTCTTACCTAGATTGTTTACTTTGTATTGTACATAGTTTTGAATGGAATAAAATGTATACTAAAGGAATTATAATAAACTGAAATGCAAAATTGAACACATTTTATCATTGGTAATTGGTTAACCATAGCGGATAATTCTGTAGGAACAAAAATTAATTTTTACGTACACTATCATATGCCAATGTAAAAGTAATCACGTCTAATTTGGAACATGATTTACAAGGTGTATTTGTTTTGAACAGTATTTTTAATTGTTTGTTATGAATATTTCAGTCTCAAATCTAAAACCATGGCCTTTTGAAGTCTGCAACATATAAGGAGTAAAATAGTAGTACAGAATACAATAGTAGATCAAGTAAATGGATTTAATTATCTAAAGCACGCCTGCAAAACTCGCAAAGTAGGGGAACTATGACATCAGCCTCACTCCACTTCTATTGGGGATGATCGACTTCCGCCCCGAGAATGAATGTTGATGCAGCCGAGGGTAACTAGAACGCCGTGATCGCACAGGTAGGAAAGGTGGGTGGGGTAAAAGAGGGGAGGAAAGCAGTCGCTCTCAAGAGCTACAGTTCTGCAGGCCTGATCTAAGGTGTCATCACCATATGAAGGTGAAAAATATTTCCAAACAAATTCAATTAACCAAAAATATTGGACTTGTTGTTTAGTCAACTGTTCGAAGACAGGCTGGAACCTCATAAATTACACCAATAAGGTATCACTTATGAAGTAACTAAGCCGGGCAATGAAGGCATAGAGTGGCTAGTTCCTTTCCCCCTCCACTGACTAGTAACATATTTCACTGTTGAATCAAATTTACAAACCTAGCATTTGCTGCTTTGCTGTATGGTAGCGAAATTTGGATACTTCAAAAACAAGGTTTAACAAGATTAAATACTACAAAGATGAAATTTTGTAGAAAAACGGCTGGATTTACTTTGTCAGACAGTAAAGAAAATTAATAAATTTTACCATAATTATAATTGAAATTATTTAAGAAAGGTAATTACAAGCAATTGGGTACAACATACGCTAAGAATGGATGTCAGCGGAATTCTCCTACAGATTTTTAATTACTGACCATTAAGGAAGAGAAGAGTAGGAAGAACTTTAAAACGTCTGACGATTTCTTTCATTTTATGTACCGAAATGAGTCGCCTAGTCTGGAATCTTGAAAGATAAACGAATAAGGATGATGATGATTATGATGATGATCCTGATTTTCTCGAAATGAGAAATGCACTAATTAAATACTATTTTCCGTGTTAGTGATATCTATTATATTTAAATGTTAGTATATCTTTTATACAATATTATTTTAACTGTTTCATTTCATTTCATTTCATTTATTGTATTCCATAGATCTTACATCAGAATTGAAGCTTTAAGATGTGGAACAAGTCAAGATTTTACACGATTATAATTTTTGGCGAGATACATTTCATACTGTTGAAGATAATAAAATATTTTGGCGTAAAATAATACAATATCCTTAATCATTCCATTTCCATCTTATTCCTTCATATCAAATCTAAGTTGATAATTCCAGATCGGAAATAATGCTGCTCGTAACTGTTGTCAAATTCAAAGTAAAATCTTTCAACACAGGCATTGAATAATGTTAGCGCTGTTCTTTTCCAATTTATTATCAGTTCCTCGTGGCAGTATTTTCCGCAGAATTCACGATAAACTATTCACTACATAACTATAAGGAGAGAGTAAATTAAGGTATTGCGATTCAGAAAGATATAATTGAAGGTTCAACGATTTGTGAAATTCGTAGAGTATGCTTGAATATTGCGTGTAGTAATTAATCTGAAGCTAGGTATGTTACTGAGTCTGTCAGAGTTTATCCCCGAAATTCCTGTGTAATTATATAGCTCAAGTAACTTAATACACCTTCTCTACAATAAAAAGTTTCCCTAATTTGTTTTATAGCATGGAATACTGATATGTTAGGAATGTGAATTATGACTGAAATTTTGGTAGAGTTTACTGAAAATATTCAATTTAGTCGAATTTTTTATGCTAAAATGACATAAATCCACAGGGGAAACAAAGAATATCACGGATTTATACTTAGATGTGTTGAATATTTTAAGAGCAAAATTTACTTTTCGTGTCGTTCATGGTAAAGATCAAAACAATTAAATTGCATTAATATTTTTGTATCTTTTGTGTAATGAGCCAGGGAAGAATTTGTTTACTCATATCCTGCACTGTAGCAAAAATGTTAGCGTTTTGTGTTCCAATACCAACAGTAGTCCGGAGATTTTCGTCACTCCCTCAGGGATTGTGTGTGTCTTGTTTTTATAATTTTTCTGAGTTGGATGAAGCTGTAATCTTGCACAATTCTGATCACAGGATGGGAGTACCGCTTCTTCTGAAAATTTATAATATTTTCCGTTCATGTTTCCTACGAATGTGAGAGCAGAACAGATAAAAGCTGCCAATGCTTGAAGGTAGATTTATGTCTTTTACTGACAGTTATTATTATTACTTTATTAACCGCGAAATAAAGCTGTCAGAACAAACCAAAATTTCAATACTAAAATATATTTTAGTTATTACTGTTATACTGCCGAAAAACGAATAGAAGATTCCCGTATCTGAAGATAGATTGACATATTTTAGTTACCTGTACTATTATTATTGTTAGTTTTATTGTCAGATAAAACTGTTAGAACAGACCGAAAGTTCCAGGGCTTGAAGAACAGGCAAGAAGTTTCAATGTTTGAAAATAGTTAATCTCACGGGATTAAGACCGGAGGGCCTTCTCTTCCATCCTACCACATAGCATATACAAACACAACAAACAGTGGCAATAAATAATGCAAATTACATTGAAGTCCAATAGAGGCAGGCTCACAAGAGAGCACTAAATAACACATAACACAAATAAAAAAAACTATTATCGTTATTGTTAGCATTATTATACGTCAGATAAATCTGTTGTCTACCTAAGATCCTTCTTCTAATTTTTAGTAATTTCCCCTGAACTTTCAAAATAAGTTTAGATTATTTGAGCATTTAATACAGCTTCCAGTTACGTTTGTTTTTGTTCGATTTAAGATATTAAATGGGACAAATGCGTGTTATAAGTTTTCGGATCAGTACAATTGACTTTTGCCCTCGGACATAATTGGTCGTCAAATTTTGCTTTGAGATCTTTTATTCGTGAATTGTGTTTTACGATATGGGCCTTACAAGTTTCTTTATATAGCCTATCGAGAGAATGTTAACTCTCTTATAACTTCATTACCTTCTGGTTCGTTTAAACCAATCTCAAAAACATTGCAACCATTCCATCATCGAGGACTATAGGCCCTAATATTACAGACTATAGTCACATTTCATAACTAGCAAAGTGCATGAAGATGTTAACCAGATCATATCTGGACGAAAAACCAATTTCAATATTTAATAGAAGAATGGCGATGGGCTTATTTTTCAAGTTGAACTGGGTAATCGATATGAAATATTAATTTTGAAATTTGGTAATATGTAAATTAAATGGAACTGTCCTGTCATCACCTGCTCTAAAATTTAGATTAATTTGCTCATATGTTCCGTAATGAAAATCATAAAGCAAAACTACATTTTTACTAATAGCGGATCGCTACAGTTAGGTCAAAATAGTGCCAGTTACTGATTATAAGGAAAACGCAGGACAAATACAAGCGAATAATGCACACTTAGGTGCTATAAAATAGGGAGAAATCTCTCATTCTAATTACCGTATTCTTCTAATATTCTACCGTGGTGAATATTCAAGCCGTACGTTTTGAAGCACGTGGCGGGCAGATTGCTCTGCGCGCCGGTTAAATTACTTCCCCTACCAGAACGCACCGAAAGATGGGTAGTTGTGCAAAGATTGTCCATGCATACGTTAAGTAGAGGGGCGATGTGTAGAACCAGTGTTGGCAACCGTACGATCTGGATCTTACAAATGCGATAATTTGGTATCATGTAGCCTACTATCGTATGCAGAGAACATCAACGCAATAAAGAAGTCCAATAACACAGGTCCAATTAAATAATAATACAATTATATGTACACTATAATTAATGAAAATTACATAAGTAAAACACGTATATGGTTATGGATTGATAATGATGCAGTCTACGTCGGCCATGCAAACATGTCTGTTGCGCGTGTTCCCTGCCATGAGTCGAGCTGTGTATTACGTCATAGAATAAAGAGAATTCGTTTGTATGTTTCTTCCATGGTAATTATATTTATTTTAATTTTATATCTGAATAAATGTTATGCCTGTTTTGTTTTTGCATATTTATCCGGGTTTAAAGGTTAACTCATATTACTTATCTTTGTTCCGCATGTTTGAGAAACTCCCTGATTGAAGAATTAAATTTCTAATTCCGATAAAACCTGCCTCCATAATTTTTTCAAATCTTTTCCGTTACTTACACAGAAATAAATAGCTAAGAACTGGGAAATTTTAACCAAGATTCTTAGCGAAGTTGTGACTGTCTGCTCTTCCACCTGCTGGAATTGATAAAAAGAGTGCAACGCAAAAGTTCTTTTTATTATATACGAAAAAGCGTTGTGTACTCGCTGAGGTGTGAAATTATTCCCGGTTTTTGCTCTCAGGCATTGAGCCTAGTCGCATTAATGGTTGCTGAAACTCGAGCTGGTTAAGACCGTGGGCAAGACAAAGCACTCCCTCGTCTCGAGCGGCCATCCTCTTCGTCATCTATTTCTTATTGTATTCTCAGTTTTCATTAATCGTCACAGCTTAAGAAGATTTTAGGTAAAGGTACACTCCTCGATTAGGACGCATGCTGTGACATCGCTAGAGTGTGACGATGTGCAGTGCATCACACCATTGCAGTTCCTTGAGTTCTTTCCCATGTTACTCAACTTCTAACATTAGTAATGAATTACGGCTGGTCTGATACACGAAATAAGTTTCACCTTTTTCTCTGATAAAAAGTACACAACCAGAATTCGACTGAGTCAGAGACATGCTATGATGTTGCACCTTTACGCTAAGGGGCTGATCGAGATCCGGTTTCGAATTCCTGGGATTCCACGAATACGAAGTCTACACAGGCGTATTTCCTCGAATTTTAAATCATCATCATCATACAATATACATCTTGAACATTATTACCCGTACATGTTCAAACCTCTCAGACTGTTTCGTGTTTTATTCAGTCGTCCTCGGATATTTCTTTTTAATTTTAATACGTGGTTCTTCTACGTCCTACGAGTTTAACGCGTTCCTTCCGAGTTTGTCTATATGCAATATTTCTCAATTTTAACGCATTTTCCTGTTTTATCATTGTTTCATATTAGCAGTAACTCACAAATTCTCCTTTAGAATCTAGGGTTCGCGATCGTAATTAAAAAATCATCACTTTTTGCACTTTAATTTATTTCTATTTAATGTATAAACTATAGGCTACATTTATATAAGTCTCCTGAAAACGTCAAACAGGAAAAGGAAACAATTTTAATTTATAAGTTATCAATAGTAATCTCACTAGAGGTTTCGATTTTATCTAGAAAAATCAAAACTCGACTGGGATTTAATTGACTGTTACACGATTAGAAGAAAGTATATAAAGATTAGAAGAAATAAAGTACTCTAATACAATAAAATATTGATTAACTTACTGAAATTCTATTTCACTAATATTAGCTTCACCAAAACGTTTGAATGGAGCCGCCATTTTCAGTTGACTGTCTATGCTGTAAAAAATGACGATCGCAAAGCATGTTTTATAATACCATAAAGAATTTGCAGTTTGAAATGTTGGCAAACAAATAAACAAATGCTAAGGTAGTGATAAAAACAAACAAATGCTGGGGAAGCTATAAAATTAAATAAATGCTAGGGAAGCGATAAAATTGCGTGATAAGCAGCCATGATTGGTTGAAAGACGTCCTTTCCTACCGTTTTACTTTTTTTATTTGTTTATTTAACGACCCTATGTCAACTACTAGGTTACCGTTTTATTGGTCAAAAGTAGTATGACATAGTAAAAGTGTAATAGTCTTATTAAACTAATCCTTGGGTAAACGCCACGTTACCTATAAGTCTTAATGTACAGAAGAGAAGCCGGCCCTTATAAATAGTTATTTACTAGGGCTATTTATATGACTAGTACAGAAAACAGAACTCCAACAAACGAATTTCAATGTTACGGACGAGGCACTAGTGTGGGCCTTAATATAAAATGAGTTCGCTAAAGCCATTTGCATATTTGTACATGCATATCTTCATGTAAAAGCTGCCTAAATTATCAGAGTAACTTAAAAATTGTAGTAAGAAGTAAAGTAGTATTATGAAATCAAGATATTTTGTATTCTTTACCGCCAATAAAAGCTATCAGGTGATGTCTTGGTATGGTAAACGTTTATCAAGAGAGTTTTGTATTCTTATTAGGAAAAAATGGATGACTTTCTTGAAGATATTGTGAATGAAGTAAAATTATTATGTGAAGAATTACTTCAAAAAGTGAAATAGGATAAACGCGTTACAGTTGCAAAGATGTGATGTTATATTACCTCTATAAAAGTGACACTATAATATTTCAATAAACAAATGCAATTCGTTAACATGTTACTACGGTAGCTTTGTAGGATTTACCGCGCTAATATATGATTTTACGGAATATTTCCAAAATAGGTGTTTAGGAGAAAGTGTGCTTAACATGTAATTTGAGTTACATCGTATTTAAACTGCATTAGGTTTCCATACTTTTGAAACAGGCTACAAATTTCTAGGAAAAATGTAGTTTAAATTATTTGAGATATTGTATAGAATATAAGAATCTCAATTAAACAAAATTAGTAGGATTCAAAATTGTAATACAAAATATTTGCATACTAAGTGCAATTCCGTCTGAAAATGTAGAACAAGCACATTTAAAATTAAAAAAAGAAGACAAAAAATACCGACTGAAATTCACGCACTTACAAGATCCTAGGTAGCAAAATATTATGTATATTTACATACTTGTAATTACTATTAATTTTAAAAATTAAATTTCCCCATTACTTAATTTAGTAGGTAATAACATTAATATTATTCATAATGTGTTGTTTTGTTACTAGTAGATTAATTTATCATCGCTGGAAATTTTTAGAACAACAATAGTACCTATTGAGAAAACATACATCAAGTAAAAAAAAAAAATGTTTAAAATATCTTTCAACATACACTCAGATTACCTTTTATTACACAAGCTCCTATTTGAAAGCAAGATTAAGGGTCCTGGAGTAGGTGCACATTTATTTAAATCTGTTGTTCAGATTCGAGTCCTCAGTGTAACTCTAAATTATTTCGTGGTCCATTTTCTACTTTTCTACTATAAATCTAAACCCAAATAATTGATAATGGCGATCTACATTTAGGCATTTAGGACTAATTTTAAAAGTTTATTGTGGCTCATTATTTTCTGCCTTGCTCATCAGAGACCACTATGACACGCAGATATACGTAGCTATATACAAAATTTGGTTAGGATAGATAGATAGAATATTTGTTGCTACGGCGGATCTCTGGTTTACCTTTCGACTTTTATCATTCCTTTCAAAATGCTTCGCATTCAAACTGACGAGCTTGTGAACTTCTGATGTAGATTGCGAGCTGTTGTTGTTTAGTCAACTGTCCGAAGACAGGTCTGTATCTCACAAGTGATACCAAGAAGGCACTACTTATGAGGTAATTAGGCCAGGAGATAATGGGGTAGGGTGGCCAGTTCCTTTCCCCCTCCATTGCATACATCGCCAACTAGCTACATATTACACTAATCAGACTTCAGATGTAGCTCAAACAAACAATTGTTCTTCCTCTGACGCATATCGTCAAGTGCGATGTACTGCCTGATAATACAGTAGATGTACTGTATGTATCAGCCAGAACCTCAATCAGAGAATTGGTTACGAGTATAATGATGTAATTGATTTATTCTTCGACTTATTCGATTTTTCTGTCGTCACTTCACTATTTACTTTCTTCACTGTAATGCATAAAAATGAAACATTTTACTACGTTTAGAGCTAACAAATGTGGGTGAGATTTCTTGATATTTAAAACATTCCAACGCTGTCCATTTTAGTAATATCTGCGTTATATAGGCCTACTTATGATATAATTACTTCTCAGACTGTTTCTCATAGCTTTTCTTAGTTTATAGGCTATGATTTGAAGCACTTCCAAGTTTTGGAAATTTATTTACTTGTATATAGTTGAATAATTGTGTCTGTTTATTCTTAAATAGTCCATACATAAATGTGGCTAATACTGTAATAAAAATGCTAAATTTATTATTGATCTGTGATATTATTCAGAAATCCTTGTTTTTAAGATTTTATTTGTTTATTGTAAATATAGCTAAATATAAACACATTTTAAATTTAAAATCGGTCTTACAAGTATTTCAGTTAGTTTTATTATTACATTCACCTAACATATTATTTTGTTTTAAGTAATAACTCCGTTTTAGACTGAATGCCGTCGAAGTAGCATGAAATTGACTGGGTCTGGTCGCAGCAAAAAGGGGCGAGATTTCTGTATAAAATCAGTCTGGTGTATATATCAATGGGGGAAAATCCAGTGGATTTTATTTTGAGAGTAGAGGATGAATATGTTAGTTTGTAATCTATTACACATAGAAATTCACGTTATAAGTAAGAATAGTGACAATTATTTTTCTCGAAGCCTGAGTTTTTGTGATGAGCTTTGATAGGTGGCATACATGCTTAGTAAAATTGCATATCCTATTTCGTAGAAAAAGTGTAAACTTTTTTTTCAGTAATTTGAAGTGAGTAGAATAACTTTTTACACAAATTTTCAAGTTGTCATTGCGTAATTAATGACAAGATTATGATCGTATTATTGTGGATAAATAGTGAAATCATTAAATTACAATGTTAAATTTATAATATTGACAATGAAGACATGAAGAAGTGTGCAATAAAATTGCCGTGGCAATTAAACCGTTATGTCTTGGCAACATTTCTCACAGAACAGGATTTTCGATTGAGACAGATACATTGCGAAAGCTGCCAAACAAGCTTAAAATATTCTAAGCACTGCTAACATTCGAATGAAATCTTTCTATAACTAATTAAGTGTCGTACACCTACGTCAGATTTATCAGTGTCACATCCTCTTCGTTTTTATATTTATTTGGCACGTGGGTAATAATCTTTGGCGTTAATTTCCAGTTGGATGTTACTGCACTATAAGTAGTAGTTGAAATATAAATCCTCTTCGCTTATTCGGTTACTAACCACGCAGCGACACACACTTTCTCAACTAGAGTTGGCAGTGCTTCGTCATGGTGAAAATACAATTGGAAATGCGTATTTTTTCCACCAATATTATAAGAGATTTATAAACTGAATATGTATATTTGTATTGGATTTATAGTTTGGATTTAAACATATTAAACACTATTTAATCTGTATTCACTCTGAATTTTAATTTTATTTTTTGTCTGTATTGGAATCCCCTCCTGACACGAGTCTTATTCAGGAGTGGGCTAGTTTATCTTTGATTTTATTTATTAACTTGTATTCATTTCAAACTTACTAGCAAAAATAAATATAAATAAAAATAAATAAAAATATAGGCTTTAAAAATTATGATGCGAATAGACTGACCAGACGTTCCCGATTTCCGGGAACAGTCCCTGGTTTTCAGTTACTGTCCCCGGGAATCAAATGTTCCCGTTTTGTCCCCGGAATTTAATTTTGTCCTCAGAAGCTTTGATTTTGTTTCAATAAAATTTTACACATATATTTTAGGATCGTGATGGAACTGCTGCGATTCAAGCACATTTCTGAACGCTTCTCAGTATCAGACAGGAGAACCAGCGAGCACAGTACGAGATATTCTGCACTCTTTGAAAAGAACGTAGCATCTTTATCTTTGGTCAGCTTAGCATTTGCGTTGCGAGGAAGCGTTAGAACTGCCGCAGCGTCCATTTGTAAGCAGTTAAAAAATGAGAAATTTTGTGACAAACCAAGTGAAAAGTGGTATGATATTTTTCAACATTTCAAGAAAAAATTCATTCCGTTTGAAAATATTCTCAAAATAGTGTCATTAATCATGTGTCTTTCAGTCAGTAATTCATCAGTTGAAAGACTTTTCTCCACTGTGAACTCAATCTAAAGTGATAAAAAGTCAGAAAAAAAGTTGAAACAGTTAAAGCTTTGTTAGTTCTACAAGTGGAAAAAAAAACACCATTTCTCATTTGAAGAACTTAGTGTGAAGCTGTATAGGAATGAATAGATCCTTAAAAAGACACATTCTTCAGACAAGTATTTGTAAAATGTGTGTGTTAGAATTCAGTGTGTACAATAGGCCTATCACGTGGAAGACTTCCATGCATGCATCAGTACTGAAATTGAATTCTTAGAAACTATATTATCTATATACAGGAGTTATAGTGTGTTTATATATTTAATTCAAACCTTTAAGATACTCTGTCAATTTAATGTGCAAAGTTCTATCGTTGTATCTACTGTTGCATGTATTTTCTTTAACATGTCAACGGAGAGTGACTGTGTAAGCGTTTGTGGTTTTTCTTGAAATTGCAGATGTCCCCTGCTGGACCATAAAATATCTGGTCAGCCTAGATGCGAAGAAAGAGAAGAAATATTCTTATAACTGAGGATGTAATACACCATCTACTTAATGTTACCAAATTAAAAAAGAATTAATCCTATTATTTTGCCTGAGGGTAAAGACTTCTCGATATCATCTGGGTTTCTTCTAGCTGATATTTTGGTATTTTTCGTTGTCATTTTCTAAATTTGTTTGTATCAGTCTTGTTTCCATTTTTGTATTCTGTTTAGTCATAGTAGGCCTATATTAGTATATTTAATATTCGTTATATATTATTTACAAGTGTGAATTAACAGATAAAGGGAAATGAAGATGAAGATCATACGTGTACGTTCATTTTTAGGACACAGTGTCAAATTTTCACATCCATAAGTTAAAATAATCACTGCTATCATCTTTGAACCTATTAGTGACATGCAGGGTTGCCATACGTCCCGGTTTTCCGGGACTGTCACCGCTTTTGTGTCCACTGTCCCGGTGTCCCGACAAATTCGTCCGGGACGGTCAGATGTCCCGATTTTGAGTAGGTTTACAGCTTCTTTGTATTTTAAAATTAGGCCTACTACAATCTTATATCTATTATGTGATTTCCCCGAACTTGTTGAAAACTTTAAATAGGCATAGTGATATAGAAGACACATTGATTTACCTAAAAACTAAAAACAAGACGTGTAGCTTTCAGAATCTGAAATGTTTGATTAGTTTGTTTGCTTGAAAAATTTTATGAGTACAAACTTGGGTGTTCATGAATGGAAAAGCGAAAAAGTTCAAGATAAGTGGCTTAAATTTTTTGAGACTGTAAACCGTACAGAACAATATTCAGAATTATTGGAAATCCGTCATATTTTCTCTTTGCCGGCTCGCAATGCAAATCTTAAACACAAATGTTCTCTGATGGCAGCACAATGGACTGATGAAATTGGTTAAGCATACTGCAGTGCCACTACAATTTGAACATGACATGTTCTGAATTTTACATGTATGTACAAAGATATCCATCCATGCAAGCTGCAAGTAAATCTTAGAAATATGAATGGTATGATTATGAAAAAAGAAGCAAATAATATTGTGTTAATTTCTTTGCAAAATTATTTTAATTCCAATAAAAATCAATTTTTGACAATGAGCCGGTATTTTAATTATATGTCCCGGTTTTAGTTCAAAAGTTTATGGCAACTCTGCTTGCATTGTGTTTTTTATTTCATTGTTGCCTGAATATATCCTTGCACACATAATCTAGACGTTTAAGAAATATGACCATAAGTTAACAAAATATAGTCTATAACTCTTAGCTTCATAAAATATTATTATATTGTATTATACATTCTTGCATAAAAAGTATGCAAATGTAAGCTTACAGAATTTGAAAGTAGTGTGACATAGGCAACACAGATTCTTACGTGAAGTATCTTGACCTGCCCACAAACTTGGGGAGAAAAAACCCGTACTGGTATTGACTCAACCATTCCAACTGATCTATAATGAACTTAATACATATTTGTAGATTACAATTTAAGTAAAAGTTTGCTTTTCAGTATGACTGTAGAATACAAAGTACGTACTACTGAATAATTATATTAGGTTAAGAAATTTCCTAATATATATGACCAAAAAAGGTTACTATTTCAAATTTTGACTTACGTATGATCAGAACTAAGATATGCGTTCAAATATGCATTTATACGACAAATAAAACTCGTCGTCTTCATCCCAAAATTTGAAACTTGCATAAATTGGAATTCAGAAAAAATATGACATGCAATAGAAATACGAGCTTTAGTTGTTACAGTGCCAATAAATAAACGAACTATTTAAACAAGACTATTGTGTGTTACTATTTGAAAGTAACTGCAACTTACTCTGCAAGATGTGAAAATATTAGGCACCAAAATGGACTAGAATTGAATTCGCGAGTTTGTGTGGTTAGCCCAAGAGTAGCAAATGCAGATGCACGGTTGCCAACCGTCCGGAATTTTTCCGGATTTGTAGAAAATCAGTCCTCAATGCAGTAAAAAAAATTAAATTGATTTCAGGACGCTTAGTGTCCGAAATTTCGTTCATTGCAATATTATATTCTGAAATTTCATATTGATATTTCATTATTAGATATCCGACGTAGTTTGGAATGATACCAAAGACATTTTATAATTGAAGGGTACACTGCAAAAACGAACAATGTCACATTTCCATTAAGGGTGAGATAACGATCTATTTCAGTATATTACTGCAAAATTTATTGGTGTTTCTACTTGAAATGAAGGAAGTGATGAGTGTATCCGTGGTTTTAATTCTCCTTTACCACTTTTGGTAAAAATAACATTAAAATTTGTAGTAATACAGTGAATTAGATAACGATATCATCCTTAAAGGAATTTGACATTGTTCGTTTTTCCCGTGTGCCTTTCAATTACGATATAATTTTTGATGAATAGAAGGAAAGAGACTTTAAGTATTATAAGCTCTTTGGATAGAACACAGAAACGAGTTCGCGGCGCTTATTGGTGACATAGCTTGGTAGTAAATCAGCATTTGAATAACTTGAGTGATTCTGATGTGCATTTCTTTAAGAAGGCAGCAATGAATGTGTATCAGAGGGCCATTGACTATTTGCAAAAATGGTTTAATTACTATTCTTCAATTCTTAAGAAAATCACTTTTCTAAGCCTTAATGATACTTTCACATTCAATGTCCTTACTGAAATTGTGAATATATTGCATGTTAATATAGAAATGGACTTTGAAAATGGTGATGCATTGTACCAAGAGTATTGCCTATTGAAAGAAATGATGCCGATACTGAAAGATCTGTCAACTCCTCAAGAACGCTGGGACACTGTTCTGAAGACACGTAGTGTGCCAAACTTAAAGAAAATTGTTGAATACATACATGCTTTTCCAATTAGCAATGCTGATGTGGAGCGAGTTTTTTTTTAATGAAGAATCTCTGAACTGACGAGAGGAATGGGTGAGGCCAGAACTTGTAAAATCAGAACTCTCAGTAAAGACGAACTTTAATGTCATATCGTCGGCTTAGAGTGTAAACCTGCTAAGCGCCAAAAAGTAAATTTTACAAGGGAAGCAAAAAACCGAGTTTAAATTAATTCTGAAACTTTAGAACCAAATTCAAAGTATATGTACAAATGGCATATGTGCTTTGGATTTGGTCCTAAAGTTTCAGAGTTAATTTAAACTTACATTTTTGCTTCCCTTGTAAAATTTTCTCTTTGGCGGTTAGCAGGTTTACACTCTAAGCCGACGATATATAAAAATTTTTAATTATATTTCAATAAACAAAGAACTAATAAACAAAAGCAAAGAAAGCAACAAGTATTCTTGCAAAAATGTTAATGTAGTGAGTGTTGAGACATGTATATTTATCAACCCTTGTGTTTTTCTATGTGTAGCCTTACAGACTTAGAGCATGTCTTTAATATAGGACTACACCGCTACAACCAATTAATAATACGAAGGTGATTCTAATTAGTACAAGTACAAGTCTATTTACATTGAAATTCTTGATAAGTTTATGTGCTTTTTTATTTGTTTAATGTGTCTTGAATTTTCGTCCTCTAGAGTTGGCAACCCTAGAACAGAAATCATCAAAGAATCTATTCTTTGACAAGGCTACCAACAGCTGACATAACAGTAAATTGCAAAATACTCGTATAGATTTTCGATCATTGTCGTGGAACGGGTTTGAATGACATAAAGCACAACCTCTATACAAGTATTTTAAATTAAAAGAACTCGCTCTGTTTACTTTATATATAAGTTGTAATTGGATTACGATAAAAATCGCAATTTTTAGCTCATATGTTTAGGCCTAATCTGAGATCAGTGGGCTCGTCTGTGGTTGTGAGGGATTGTGATTAATAAAATAAAAAGTACAAGACCAGCAACGATTACTTTGCGTGAGCAGAACTATCTCGTAACCTTCTGTTTATAATTGAACAGGCGTCTTCAAATGTGCAATCATCGCATATTTCCATAGTAGCAAGTCACACAAAGCGTTGGTGTATACGCCTACCGGTCATGTGGAATCTGAAAAATTGATGACCACTCGACGCATAATTCATCCCTCATGTCCTTTCAGAAACTTCTTGTTAGGTCTTAACACCTCGTTTTTTGTATACGAGGCTACAAGTTGAATGCTCAGATAATTTACAGACAAAAAGCATGTGCAGAGTTACAAACTGAAAATAGAGGAGGGTCACGTTAACAGAATATAGGCCTATAGCGCTGGGCACAATTGAATCGCTGATTGCGAAAATACCCTAAGTCACAAAATACACATTTCGCGAAAACTTGAAAACAACATTATATCTGGTTAATGCATTGCTATACATAGTTATGAACTTAACTGGTTATAGAATGTCTTATTCCTGAAAGTATCCTAACAGTTGGGATTCAAAATTAGATTACAAATGTGTTTAATAAAAGTAATTTATGACGTGGATTAAGGTTGTTTTTGTAATCATTTCAAAGTAATTGGTATTTGATCTATAAATTGGCTTCAGACACTTTAAATTTTAAACATACTTTAATTGAATCGTTGAAAACAAGTTGCGAGTGTTTTCATTGTGCTAACTATACTTTGTATATTCTAATATTTTGCACATTTGTTTATGTTATTTATTGTTCTAGCAACTGAACATTGTTGTTGTATAGTCAACTGTCCGAAGACAAGTTTGGACCTCATAAGTAACACCAATAAGGCATCACTCATGAGGAAATTGTGCCAGGAGATACCGGGTTAGAGTAAACATTGACACATTGCAGTGTTTTTCTGTTCCATAGCCTTAAAAATAATAATACAACAGTGACATTATGCTTGTTATAAATATTATGTCCCACCATATTCTGTCCTTTAAACAGAGTTTTTCTATATTCCGAATATTTCGATTTATTTTTGGAATACACACCAAAGAGATCTTCCATTGTGAATACACATACATCTATGCAGCATAAAGCTCGGTGTAGAGCTTTTCTCCAGTAGAGCTAACAAAAACAACGAAAACAATTGGAATCCTGCACTTCGGGTGTTTTTAAACTCAACGTAATATTGATGCTTTGTGCTTCACAGTACTTAATTATCATTGCGGTTATTTTTATGCCCAGATGATGCATCTATTTGCGATGTGGCCGCTATAATGCTCAACTCATTTTCAATCAAAATGTGACTTCGGGTGTTTTTGCAATCAGCGAATCAATTGTGGAATACTGTAGATAGACGAATTTATAGAAAATAGTGCTTATAAGTACTTGAAGAGGTTTTATGAAACGGGAGCATGTTTCAGATAGCTTTGTTGCTGACAATTTTAATAGAAATTGTATTAAAATAGTTGTAGGAATGTAGATATGTAAAGTGAATGAAGCCGTTGCCTTGTAGATCATCACAATTAAAAGTCGGTACTATAATAGCTAAAATAACTTCATTATAATTACTTTCCCACTTTTCGAATTTTGTTATTGCACAGTTGTTATGAATGGGCAAAAATTATGACATTAAAGTTACTTAGTTTATTTTAGCATTTAATTAGTCTAATATTTTCATAATGAAGGAGAAACTCTCTAATGTGAATGTAATTTATCGTAATGTTGTATATGACTGCTCTTCGTGTTATTACGAAATTATTATTATTATTATTATTATTATTATTATTATTATTATTATTATTATTATTATTATAAACAACGTCAATCTTCGTGTTCCTAGAAGAGGCATGAGGAGTCATTTTTTGTAGAATAGTAATAATTCAAAATTCCTTTCTCTTATCTCCAGACGCATTGAAACTGCTAAATTGTACAGCAATAAATGAAGACCTCGGGGGTAAATAGTGATAACCCTCAAAATTAAGATTGACAGTTTTCTGGTTACTAACAGCCTATAAGCCACATTATCTTTTATTTGGTTAAATAATTATGTAAATTTGTAAATGATTGGATTATGCTGCTTGAAAAATATGGCAATCCTCTTGTGTTTGCAGTAACAATTAAAATGTATTACTTACTTACTGGCTTTTAAGGAACACGGAGGTTCATTGCCGCCCTCACATAAGCCCGCCGTCGGTCCCTATCCCTATCCCAGTCTCTATCATCATATCCCACCTCCCTCAAATCCATTTTAATATTATCTTCCCATCTATGTCTCGACCTCCCTAAAGGTCTTTTTCCCTCCGGCATCCCAACTAACACTCTATATGCGTTTCTGGATTCGCCTATACGTGCTACATGTCCTGCCCGTCTCAAACATCTGGATTTAATGTTCCTAATTATGTCAGGTTAAGAATAGAATGCGTGCAGTTCTATCTGCGTGGTTCAGCAATATAATAAATTTTATATTTGAGCACATCTATTAATACAGCTGTATTTTTTTATTTGAAGACATGTATATTAAATATTTTTATTATTTTCTTTTCAGGTGTTCCAATTGAAGATACTTTCTTCAAAATTATGGAAATGTAAGTGTTGAAATTTTATATATTTAATTAGTGAATTAATCTATCTAGTGCAGTGGGATTATTCTTGAAAATATTTCTGTCCTTTATTATGAAAGTTTTTAATGAAGTAACAACTTGTTGCTTTAGCTTTATGTATTATTAACTATTGATGTATTTGTAATTCCGATATATGTTTTCCTTAATATTTTGCTAAAACGTGCCATTTCGTGGCCATATTTCATATTTCTCTAGTTTTAAACAATAGACTGTCAAAAGTTGAAAGTTATTTCATTATTACTGATCATGAAATGTTAAATCACTATGGATAAGAGGGCCATCTCGAATCATAAGTAACAAAATAACATGCATTCAACGCTTAATAAAGTGGCATATTTTTACGCGGATATAGGCCTATGTAGTTTTGTCGAGGCCGTAAACATGATATAATTCGATGTGGTGAAGTGGTTGAATTTTTAATTTAATTATGGTTTATTTTAATATATGAGGTAAGTTGTTAATAACGATGACTATGAGCTTTGTTTGATAGTAAAATTGATGTACACTCAAAGTACATTGTATACAATTCAATTAGAGAAAAATTAAGTAAATAATAGAGTTATATAATAAGAAAAGAAATAATTCTAAATTACATAATAGGAACAAAACTGAAATTGGACTGAGTGAATATAGTACTAAACTTAAACATGGAGAAAGAAAGCAAGTTACGAGATAATCGAAGTTGGCATTAAACCTACAAGCCTTTTGGACGAAAAAATAGCCTATAAGTAAGCTAAAAAAGATGGAAAAACAATCTGAAATCATAACAGGTACTAGCTTAAACAGAAACGTATACACGAATAACGACACTAACAAACGAATAGAAGATTATGTACTTATTTATGGCTTTTAAGGAATCTGAAGGTTCATTGCAGCCCTCACATAAGCCCGCCATTGGTCCCTATCCAGAGCAAGATTAATCCAGTCTCTACCATCATATCCCACCTCCCTCAAATTTATTTTAATATTATTCTCCCATCTACGTGTCGGCCTCTCCAAAGATCTTTAACTGAGGATATAACCTTTTTTTCAAGTTCTTCTACTTCAAATTTTGTTAATCGAAATCTCATTTTAAATTGTCGTCGATTTCAATGAACGGATTTCCTCGCTCGTGGAAAACAGACGGAGTACGGCAAAATTCATTATCATCAGATGTGATAACAGTAGAACCAATAACGTGGAAATATACCTAAGTATATGAAGTTTTTATTCCAGCTTAACCTAGAATAAAATATTACTGTAAGTGTGTATGACATCATTTCATCATTTCACCACAATTGGAACTCAGGCATAACAAAAGTTTGTGTTCACCGATGTGAAGTAACCGTTAACATGTCTGACAAAACTTTTCCCAGATACAGTGAAAATAAACTTCACTCACTGTTTTACTTATAAGGAGAATATTTTTTCTTCGTTTCTTTCTGGAATATTTTCTTTAAAGTCCAGTTAATATGATTAACTTAAGAAGATTCGTAAGTTACATTTAATTTAAAGTTTCGATGAAATAAACTAAAGTTAGTACCAGTATTTCTATAACCAAAAATGCGCAGATAAGTTTAAAAAGATTAATTTGATGTCTTAGTCTGAGGTTAATTATTTATACAACTGGCCCTTAACATTTATTAAAGAATATCTGAACGTTTTTTTAGTCACTTTTGTTGTTTTTATCCGTAGCATTTACGTAAGACAAACGTCTTTAAACTTTATGAATGTTCGTAAAGGGATAAAAATGCTAAATATTTTATTTTTGTACAAACCCAGAAACGAAATTTGGGCAACCTCAATTTTCCAAGTTCCAGTTATAACATACTGCGCATGCTCACCATTGAGTATGCCCAGTATATTGTAACAGGAACTTGGAAAACCCAGGCGGTTCAAATTTTGTTTCTGAATCTGTACAATGATAGAAATGTAAATTTTAAACAAATTAAATGTAAGTAGTTCGGCAATAAATTGACTTAATAATATAGCGTACACTCTAAGACGATTGTGTTGGCTGACTATTAATTCGAGACTAGTTCATTTAGGCGAGTGAAATGTTGCACAATCAAATTTCTCATAAATACTCAGGAAAATCGGTATAAATGTATTGTCTGAGAGTCCTTTAAATATTATTTGACTCTGTTTGGCTTGGTCTATCCTAATTGTTATTCCATTGATATTTAATTTTCTTCAATAAATAATCTTACTTCATTCTTCCTTACTGTAAGTTTACTTCACTGAGTTTTATATAATTCTTTATACAGTGTAACATTTTTGCTTCGTCATAGCTTATTCTGCACAACTACTCCGATGTTATTACTTCATATATGTCAATTTTAACTTCTTTCTGGTTCAGTCTTTTACTGTATTATTTTCTATTGTAGAATCAAAATTTCCTTTAAAACTAAGGTTGGTTTTGATTAACTTCTGTATGGTTGGCTGTTTTGATATTTTTATTGCTTTCCAACCAGCTACTCCTCATATGTGTGTTATGTTAGAGAAAATGCTATGATATTTTTAAAATTCGTGATTTATTTTTCCTACACATCTTTCTTTTTATTAAGTCTGTTATCTCACTAACTTGAAAAACTTCATTACTCTTGCTTGTACATTCTTACTGCATACCAATTATAATTGAAAATAGCTAAAATGTGTTCCTGTTCAATTATACTTCAAATAATCTAGTTACGTTTATATTAGCAACCAATAAATTGTATATGAATAGACTGATATAAAACTACAAATTCTGTGGCTCCAAGGCAAAATGTGATATCGTCATTTCTTGCTATTCTTCAGGAGCGAGCATCATAGTAATCATGTTTCGTAACAACGGGCTAGAAAGACAAATAATAAAGATATGCAAATCGTCTTTTTCCAAGATAAAGATACCTGAGGATGCACAACACATTGCAAGTTCTCATTTTTGACAAAAATTGACTCATCACCTTGGAACCACAGAATTTGTCGTCATTCTTTATTAGAAACATATCTGTAGTTCATCTTTACTATTTTGGACACTCACAGTTACGTTTGTTTTACCTTCAGTTTATACTGTACATAAGAGAAATTTCACTGTAATAATTTAGTTATTATGCGGCATAAGAGGAAGTAAATGGGCAAACCCTATCATTTTCTATACATTCGGAGCAGTAATCCTATTTTTTCGTCTGTAATAGCAGCTGTCTGTTCCTAAGGGCGCGACCAATACTATCGCTACTTGAGGGGAAAATATAGTTTATCAGATCTTTCCACACACGGAGCAGCCTTTCAGGTTCCTCCTACAAAGTTAAATTTAGTTTTACAAAGTAATTTATAATGTTATAGGCCTGAAGGTTGCTGATTATCATCTGATATAGATGTACTCTTTTAAATTCGGTGAGAATTTATAACAAATTTTGATAATCAACGGTAATTATTAGATAACAGAAGGAAAATAAATATGCTCATGATAGCAATAACGATAACGATAATAATAAAATAATAAATATTACTAATATATTCTAATAATTTGCAACTGTTGTTATATCAATTTCATCTTAGTTACCAGAATAACATGATATGAAAATATCAGTCTCAAAAAAAGCATTTATAACTGGAAGTAAATTACCCTTGAGGTATAAATTGAAACTACAAGGAAAATTATCGAACAGGTTTATGATGTTCAACTCTCAGGTGTTGAGATAACTAATTCCTAATTGCTGCACAACGAAGTTGCATATCAGCCAAACAAGACGACAAGAATATCTGACTATATGAATAATATAATATGGAAAAAGAAATACATAAGGAGGAAAGTTAAAAAGAGAGAGAGAGAGTGAGAGAGAAAGAGAGAGTGTGTGTATTTTATGGTAATTAATATACTGGCCGAAATTTCAAAACATTAATTTAGAACAAGTTACGGATAAAATTAGTTGTAATAGCCTGAGAGCTAAAGATTCTTACGTGAAATATATTAGCAATGTATTTAACTTACTTTCAAAGGTTCTTCGTACGAGTAGTAGCAGATTCCTGTTTTCTTCTTTATTTTTGTGTTTTCTTTCAATTTTGTCTCGCATAACAGTCATGAAGTAATAGGAAAATTACAAGAATCAATTTCTTAATCTATCACTCTCTTAATCATAACCCCAAATTATTCCTTTCCATTCCTGTCTTCAAGACATAAAATTTTTGACGTAGGCATATTCCTTCCTCATTCACGTGGAAATTAATATGAACAATTATTGGTTGTTACAAATGAAGGACTTATCTGATCAAATGGTTAGTACGTTACAGTTTATAGCTTAAGACAATACATGACAAACAGAAAGCAAGATGCACAGGTCAGTTTCCACTTGGAAGAAAAAAATTCCCACTTATTAACTCAGATCCTCTGAAACTGCAAATAGAAACACATCACTTGAGCCACACTGGGAGACGTTAATAAAAATAAATATAACTTAATGCCATACAAAAGAATTTAAATTTCATAAGCATCTTTATCTTCCCTCTTTTGAAATCAATAGCAGCTACTGTCTTTGTCTTGCGTTCATATCTCCTTGAGAACGTCAAAATAAATGTTGTGTGAATAGATTTAGTTTGAAGAATAAGAATGCGGTATTCATTATCTTACAAACAGGATCATCGGGATTACGGGACCTTTGGGCGTACACTGTTCACCCCCCTCCATTATATCTCCCCATATAAAATATAACGTTGCTTGCTAGAAGTCACCTCCCTCTATAGTGAATTCCCCTCCTTCGTCACTGCCAGGACTCCAGTCAATAATTCGGAGTGTTACAGTGAAGTTAGTACCTTCTTAATAATGTTTCTAACCGAACCATAAATGGTTTCAAATATATTACGAAGTATCGGTGATTTAAACTAATGCTTCTTTGTGTGCGTATGTGTTTGGAGAAACAGTGCTAAATCGTGTTGTGGTGTTACACTGAGCATTCTCATAAATCGTAATAAGCTGCAGTCATATATCCGAAAGTGTTGTCTTTGTGGTCACTCTGAATACAAAATATGCGTGTGTTTTTTATTTATTTCGGCATCCTCAACACAAGACGTCGATGTATGTAAGTTATTGTTCAACAAATTTGGTTCGTTCAGTTGTAATGTTTTCTTCTCAATATCGTAAGAAAATGTTGCACTAATAGCGTCGTAATTTATTAAACTCCAGAAATCCAATTTATTGTATGCTGGTGTGTGTTCACTGCTAAGGCTTTATATATAGGCCTTATATATATATATAGTTTCATAGGTAATGTTGACATTTAGCGGTACATGTGTTTCGTCATAAATTATGAGTTTATTGAAAGTTATTAATTCAATCGTGGTAATAATATTAGTAGTACTTAATTTTTAACGACGATTTCAATTCGGGATTATTAAACGTTGGAATTTTATAGATCCACTCATAGGCCTATTTTACCTCTAAATTTATAGTTATTTATTTCCAAAATAACTGGCTACAAAATATTTCACTCAAAACCCAAGGAAGAAAAAACAAATATAATACAAAACTGTTCAGTATCTGTGATAGTTTCTAGCACGCTAGTTCACTTACAATAAATAATGTTTACTTCAGGACAGTTACGTAAAAACTCTTGTCTGGAGCAATCTATCAGGGGTAGGGTTCCTTTTGCGTTATAATTTATATAGGGATATGTAATGGACGGGATGAAAAGTAAATCTATATTAAGGGGACACTTATGTGAGTTTTAAATTTTTTACAATTTTCATCTAAAATTTATCAATTTTAACCTACATGAACATGCCTACAATATTATCATCTGTACAAAATTTGGTGCCATTAGGGCTAACAGTTTTCAAATGATATTTTTAAAATATATTTTGTATTTACGTCACTAAAAAGGTTCCTTGCGTCACAATTTTTAGCTTATATTAGCTCAAAAGCTTCAAAATTGACATAGGAACATAAATTATTTAGCTTTTTGAGCTCGGTCTAAATAGAGAGTCACAATGAATTTTTAACTGGATTTTCTTAATTTTTCATCATTATTTCACCATACTGTCCCCTTGGAACCCACAGATTTACTTGCTCCTCCCGAAGGAAGCCATGCGCATGCTAAACTTTGTATCATCCTTTATAATCCGTAGTACTTGGACGGCTTTGAATACGCGAAGTTCGGATCCAAAGATCGCGAGATCACTGAAAACGATTTGTCAATTGAAGGCATACAAAAACAGTTACAGTTACGATAATCTTACTGTGTGATTATCGCTTTGAAAGTTCAGTTAAAATTCTGTACTTTTTTCGATCGATCTTGTGAAAGATTCTTATTATAATTACTGTTATATCATCGATTTTTGGGATTGTCCTTATCTGTTCAACATAATAACTATATTTGTTTAAATACGTCTTGAGACGTTCATTCCATTGATGTCTTCAATTTAATACTTTCTGTATTCCATTATTTGCGAGTGAGATTAAATAAATATGCTCAGCTCACTTGTATAGGCATCAATAATTTTTGTGTGTGAATTCATACAATTAGTTCTAACTATAAGAAGCCACATACCGATTGTGATAGTTGCATCTTCCTACTTAACACAGTTTTAATGTAAACGCAATAGAGAAGCATAACATTTCTGTAAAATTTTACTTATATTCTCTTCTGTTTCTCTGCAAAAATTTCTTCCGTTTGTACCGTCAACATAGTTACATATCTCATTTTTTGTCTATAGCCTACATTAAATTATTCATAAATACAGTACAAATATTATCTATATCCTGAAATGTTTAAAATTATCAACTTTTTTCGTAGCTTCGTTGTAAATGTAGTTGCTTTCAAATGTTTACGCAATATTTAAAAAACTAGGTATTTTACAAATTCGTATCGTAATGACATGAATGTAAAAATATATAATTAGTAGGGAATTTCTTTCTTATTTTTTTTACTCATTAATTTTTATAGTTTTCATGTCGATATAGGCCTATTATCATTTTACAGTGTATAATTCAAATAAGCTATTGTATTTTCTATGATTCGCATTATTACTATTAACAGCATACATTTATCAGAAGGAAACTGTACCAAACTACATAAAAGTCGATAGTCACTCAAGTATTTCATCCCGGCATTACGTAACAAAACGAAGCTGCTTTAATATGACTATTACACTCTTACTACGTCATACTACTTTTGACCAATAAAACGGTACGAAAGGACGTATTTCAACCAATCATGGCTGCTTATCGCACAATTTTATCGCGTCCCTAGCATTTGTTTAATTTTATCGCGTCCCTAGCATTTGTTTAATTTTATCGCGTCCCTAGCATTTGTTTCTTTGTTTGCCAACATTTGAAACTGCGCTGGTCTGGACGTCAAAAATATATATAAAATTACAAACGACTCCAGTCGATGCACAGCAGTTTCAAATATGACTCGCATTGGCATTCAAGAACAAGAATTAATAAAAATCACTGATCATACCTATGCATCTTCTGAAATCCGATTTACAAATAAATGAAGAGCACCATTCGGAAATCCTGAATAAGTTGAATACACCATGTAGGCCTAAATCAACGAGTTCCACTTCTATTATGCACGCGTCCAATATAACATCAATTGAACCACCAACCACATTCAAATTTGAAAATTGTACATTCAATAATTATTCCTTTTAAAATTATTCATTCGGAAATTCTGAATAAGTTGAATACACAATGTAGGCCTAAATCAACGAGTTCCACTTCTATTACGCACACGTCCAATACAACATCAATTGAACCACCAACCACATTCAAATTTGAAAATTGTACATTCAATAATTATTTCTTTTAAAATTATACATGTTTATTTTTTATGTCATCGTCGTTAATTAAAACTTTTCTAACACTTGTGTATATTAGTTAGGTTATGTTATAGCTTCTGCTCTGAGAGGATAAAAAGAACTTCTGCTATGTGATATTATGGATAGTCACGTATCAGAGATTGTTTAATATTAAGATTTATTGAATAGTAATCATTACAATGTCAGTATAAAGACACTACTGCCATCTAGCATGCATCTAGCGTAATATTTGTAATGTTGAGATGGTACAATAATACATTTGAAGACAGTTGTATTTTCGTAAGTCAATTAATATTTTATTGTATTGGAGTACTTAGTTACTTCTAATCTTTATATACTTTCTTCTAATCCTGTAGTAGTCAATTAAATCCCTCTGGAGTTTTGATTTTCTCTAGATAAATCAAAACGTCTAGTGAGATGACTGTTGAAAAATACATAAAAAGCATTGAAAGCTTATACTCAGAAAGAAATGTACTGGTTGCTGCAAATATGACTGCCTCGATTTGTAGAATTAAAAATGAGTTTTAACATTTAAAAAATGGACAATGCAGACGTACGCTATTTTATTTGCTCTCTACAGTCTTCAGAATACTTCTGGAAGGATCGGACCATCATATCTAAATCTAAATTGCAAAGTGCTAAATTGATGAGGCCTACTAAGAGATGCCATCAGTACGTAAAAAGTGAAATAGATCGCTAGGAAAATAGCAGAATGTTGTGTACGGGTACTCTCTTTCAAAATAAATAACTTTTCCTAACATTTTTGTATTTTTATGTGGTAATTGATGGTAATTTCTATCAATTCTTAAGATGCCATTTTAAAGAAATTCTATATAATGAAAATCCGAAAAGTGCTCACCAAAAATTATGGTTTATATCTTCTTCCCGTAGAATATCGTCACTTTCTTATCTCTTCATAAATTCTTTATTGACAATAATTATTCTTAATCGTACTTAATGGAACGAAGCCCTTTATAAATTATATACATATTTTATTGCGTTGTGACTTCTTTTAATTTGAAAAATGTACGCAAAAACTAAAGTAATGAGTTCAGTGGTGAATGTACAGAGTCATTCAATACAGAATACAGAATATAATTACAACAATAGAAATAGAAATAAAATAATACAATCAATATAAAAAAGAAGATACAGTAATATTAACAAAATTTGAGGACCGAATGAGCAGCGCTCGTGTTCGGTCGCAGTTCAGATATATTATTAATAGGCGTATAAGAGAATATACAAAATAAAATAAAATAGTAACTAAAATTAAAATTACAACTACATTTTAATTATATAATATAATATATTAATATAAGAGGAATATAGAAAATAAAATAAAAAAACTAAAATTAAAATTACAGCTGCAATGAAATTATATAATATAATATTAACATCGAGAGGAATAATATCATATGCGAATAAACTAGGACAATTTATGAAATATATATATTCCAATATTATTGAATACAAATATAATATAGGCTGTTTAATTCATACACATAGGCTGTAAGTTTATTTAATCAAATTGAAGACATTAACACGTTTCTAATTTTCTTGTTATATGTTAGAAGTTCTGGGTGTAATTTAGCTAAATAATTATACAACCGAGGGCCAAAATTAATGCTATACTGTAGACTAGCAGATGTGAAACATTTAGGTTCTACTAATGTTGAATTATTATTTCGTCTTGTGTCATGATTATGTGCCTGTAATATAAACTTCAGAACTTATGTTACAGAAGAATATAGTAGATCGAGGATACTAAAATAACAATTTTTCTTTAAGCAATGGGTGTCCTATCTCGCACCGGTACGGCGCTACACTTGTTTCTTTGTTGTGGCTGGTAGACAATCGAGTGTCAGTAGCTTGATTCTTTGATGACTAAACTTTGAATGAAAAACAACAGACAGTGACGCTCGACAACTTGTGCATTACAGAAGAGCTTCGAACTTATGCCCCTTTCTTGTAAATATTACTGGCATCGTCGAAGCAATGACTGCCGTACCTGTTCAAATATACCAGGTTTAATATGGATGGTGTTACAGGCGTCGACAATCCATGGGAGAAAATCATCGACATAGTCTGAAAATGTGGCATACACTAAGGTCTTCAGATGTTCCCAAAGAAATCGAGTGGATTAGGATTGGTAATGTTGCTATTGTGTGATCTTGATAACCAATTCGCTACCAAATATCATCAGCTATTGCCTTGCCGCAAGACTGAAATGCGCATGAGCTCCGTCATACTGGAACCATGTCCTGGCGCATATTGCAAGCGGTACCGTCATTACTCATTAACTATGGTCCTGGAACACAACTATAGTCCACGATACAACTATTCAAAGAACATTGTAGAAGTAACATAGACCATTCGTAGATAGCTGCTGTGACATGACTTCAAACTACAGTAGAGCAATATATATATATATATATATATATATATATATATATATATATATATATATATACTACGTTATGGAGTACAAAATTTGAATGGTTGTATCGTGGACCATAGTTGTGTTCGAGAACCATAGTTATGGGAAATGACGGTACCCCTTCCAATAAAATGGGAAGGATGTTTTACAAAAAGTCCCTGTAATTTCCTCCCCTTAAGGTATTAGGCATGACATGTGGACCGAGTAATGTGTCGTTAATGATGCCACTCCACACATTGACACTAAATCAGATCTGATGAGAACTGGCTGCAATGGAATGTGAATTTATCTGCTTGTGTGTTAAAAATACTACTCCGTGTGAAAGTTACTTCATCAATGAACAAGATACAACTTGCGAACTGGGATATCACTGTGCTTTGATGCAAAAACCAAATGCATATCGGCTAGTTCGTTCAGGCCCTAACGCTTAATTTTTTTTTTAATGTTGACTCTCTGATGACTGAGCTTTCAATAAATATACTTAAAATAACAGACAATGACGAATCAATGCGCATAGCAACAACAAAATATAATCACAATGTGACAAACACAACACTAAAACAAGTATAGCGCTGTACCGGTGCGAGATAGGATACACATTGATTAATGAGATATGTTTGTTTTAGTACTCTCTATCCACCATATTCTTCTGTAACATAAGTTTTGAATCACCCTGTATATTGAAATGTAGAATAATTCAATATCGTGTATTAGACTAAGTGAATAATTCATAATAATCGTTGTGCATGCATACATCTACATATGTTGAGGATGAACGAATACATCATAGAAAACTTTCCGTTGAAAATCTGTATCATACTAGTTATATGAAGTAATGGAAAACCCCCTACTGACATACGTTCCATGGACATGATGTTAACAACTGCTAAAATAAAGTTGAAAGAGCTTAGACGCAATTTTAAGATCAATTGCTAGCTGGTCATTATAGTCTGTATCAATATAACATTTTATTACGGTCAGTTCCAGAGTTGTGCTTCAGATATGAGGGTTCGCAAAGTTAACAAAGCGACAAAAAAAAAAAAAAGAATCGACGAGTAGAGATGAGTTTGTAAGCTTTAGCGAGATTCAGGCTTGCGGTCAGAAAATAAACGAGTATCGTGTATTATAAATTATGGGAATTGTAAATTTAAGCGACACATTAGAGAGTATAGACGCCAATGAGTAGTGTTACTGAATAGAATGAATGATCCTAAAATATTAATTATGGTATTATTATTATTATTATTATTATTATTATTATCATCATTATTATTACATCAGTTGCTGGTTTATGCGGATGACGTGACTATGTTAGGAGTAAATCCACAAACAATTAGGGAAAACACGGAAATTTTACTTTAAGCACGTAAGGAGTTAGGTTTGGAAGTAAATCCCGAAAAAACAAAGTATATAATTATGTCTCATGACCAGAACATAGTACGAAATGGAAATATAAAAATTGGAAATTTATTCTTTGAAAAGATGGAACAATTCAAGTACTTTGGAGCAACAGTAACAATTATAAATGACAGTCGAGAGGAAATTAAAAACAAAATAAATATGAGAAATGCCTGTTATTATTCGGTTGAGAAGCTTTTATCAACTAGTCTGCTCTCGAAAAAGCTGAAAGTTAGAGTTTCTAAAATTGTTATACTACCGGTTGTTCTGTCTGGTTGTGAAACTTTGACTCTCACTTTGAGAGAGGAACAGAGGTTAAGGGTGTTCGAAAAAAGATGCTTAGGAAAATATTTGGGGTAAGAGGGATTAAGTTACAGGAGAATGGGGAAAGTTCCACAATGCAGAACTGCACGTACCTAACATAATTAGGAACATTAAATCCAGACGTTTGAGATGAGCAGTGCATGTAGCACGTAAGGGTGAATCTAAAAATGCATATGGAATGTTAGTTGGAAGATCTGAGGGCAAAAGGCCTTTGTAGAAGGCAATTAAATGATTTTAATTTTTACATTATTTCGCTTCGTGTTTTTCAGTATAAAATTGCTATATTTCTTGATTATTGCATTTTTTAAGTATTGACAGTACTTGAAATACTTGTATAACACTCAGCTAGAGTCACTAAACTCTGCAATGGGCAATTAACGCGGGGATCATAATAGAAAGCTCTATTACTTTTGGATACCACTGTATATCTTTAATCCGTGACGTCACAGTCCTTGAAGGGCCCAGACCTACGAGCCGGCTGCTGGCCTCACGTTCTCATGACGAAGCAGAGGTGAGCGATCATCCAACCAGAATGGAGGTATCGTGTGGTTAGCACGATGATCCTCCAAGCCATTATAGCTGCCTTCACAACCGGATAATCGTAGCTCCTCAACTGCATCACGATGTTGTACGGACACCGGTCCCATACACTGGGCGAAATTTCATGATACAATTTTTTCCCCCATGAGGACTCGAACCAGCGCGCATTCTGTAACGTGAGTCCTACACAGAATGTCTTAGACCACGACGCCACGGGGCGGGACTGCTCTATTCTACGGGGCTCAATACTATACTCCAACTCCAACCACGAGAAAGCCTTTGGGGAATGAGACGAAGCGGGGTAATGCTGTGAATGAATGTTGATGTCATAAGATGTCATAAGGTCACACACGTGGGTACTCGTATCTGTATTGGCTAGCTCTCACAGCACAAACAATAACATTGATACACACATATTGATACTACCCTAGTTACAAAATTAGATCACTGTTAATCTCCTGGTCTTTTAATCTCTCCATACAGGAAATAACATATGCAGGAGAGCGCATGGTTTTTAAACTGACGTTATAACGGTAATATTATCTATTTACTTCGTCCCAATAGATGACGCAGTAGTAAGCAAATTCCTTTCACGGTTGATCTTCTGGTTGGAGAATAGTAAGTACCATGACTATCCCATCTTAAAAATTCATTCTGGGATCCTTTGCTACCTGTGTCAACTTGGCATCATGGACGTGAGGGACTCTGTACATAGGCCATGTTTTTTTGTTACTAAAAAAGCAGTAAAAGGTTTTTAATATTGAAGCGCTTAAAATACGCTGGAAAGGTACCATATTACTCACTAGCGATGCACAATAAACACTACAGGCTCCATTACCTTGTCGAAATTAAGTACAAAGTCAAGTTCTGGTTAATGAAGGTGGTTGTTATTTACAATACAGGCTATTTTACGCTTGGCTGTGTTGTGTCTTTTGTCGCATATATGGTTGTCAATGAAGAAGTTGCAATAAACTTCTGTGCAGTACTAACCACAGTATGTTTATAACTCCACTGTAAGCTGCTGTATAGTGTTATGTTGTTAAAATCGTTTCTGTGGACATATATTGAAGCCACAATACGTTTATTTGCAATCATGATGTAAGTTCCTGTTTTCCTGCTCTGAACTGTTAATATATTTGTGTTCTTTATCTACACTGCAGGCTTAATAGATTGGTTTCGTTTACCAGTGTTCCAATACCCCTATATGTACTTCCTGTAACATAGTTTTATCTCCTTTTAGTTGTCTACAGAATAACCATCTCAATGTTGGTAGACTGTTGATTATGTTACAATATAAAAACGCTGTATTAAAGACCTGTCAATACTTTGTTAGTATTTCCTGTGAGATAGGCTCTGTCTCTACCAGTATCTAGTATATAATTATGTGCATATGCTTTTCATGATCGTAAAAATAAGTGAGTAGTAGGAATACATAATTATCAAATAAATCCGTTTTGCTTTGAAGCAAGAAAAGCAATATTTATAATATATTTTCAAGTTTCCTGTGATATATTTTATAAGATGTTATGTTTTATTTAACGACGCTCGCAACTGCAAAGGTTATATCAGCGTCGCCGGATGTGCCGGAATTTTGAGCCTGTCGCATTTAAACACACTTAAATGCCATCGACCTGGCCCGGGATCGAACCCGCAACCTGGGGCATAGAAGGTCAGCGCTATACAAACTCGCCAACCAGGTCGACTATATTTTATATAGTAATGACAATTCCTTTCAACCTTATTCACTTAAAAATAACAATTTTATTAATATTTCACCAAGATTTCTTGGTGTCTCTGTGTGCACACCTAAGGACGACAGAACTGATGGTTAAATTTTTCTCAAACTTTCTAGAATTTTCATTCACATTTAAGCAATCGAAACTTCGAGGGAGATGAGGAAATAAAATAATAAATCATGTAACTCCCAATACACGTTTTAATGTTGTTCGAATGCGATTGTGCAGTAGTGGCAAAAAAAAAAAAAAAAAAACGGACCGTTCCTTGTAGCTGATTTCAGAGCCTTGTTCACTCCAGAGCGTTAGTGCATATTCCTTGCACCTGAAACCATCTGTGCAGTTGAACAACATCCACGTAGCTGGTTACTGTTTTCATCTTCATTGAATGGCTCAGGTGCTTGGGGCAGCGATATTTTTCTACTTAATTAACTTATTATTCCCAACATGAATTTTACCAGCTTATTGTCTAATGGCTTTCGAAATGGGCTACGTCAGCAGTCGAAACTACAATAATTTCAGTAGATTACTCGCTATCTTGTGAATGCGGGCGTGGCATGCGCAGTGGCTCATTTTGGGTACTTTGATTATTCCGTCGGTCCGGTTTTTTTTTTGCCACTACTGTACATAGATAAGTGAAATATTTTACGAAATTACGCTTTACAGTCTAACAAAGAAATACTGACTACTCTCTAATCCTAGCGCTGAGTTTATGATAAATCCAGCAGAGGTAGCTTCCATTCACTGTAGGGAAGTGAAAGTTACTCCCCTGTGAACTGAAATGGTATGTGTCCCTTGTTTTTTGTTTCTATATTGTCCTGAACAGTGTCTCGCTCATTATAAAATCAGGAACTCTGTTAAATGTGAGTATGTGTCGTTTGAAATCATTTTTGCATTGTTCTCACTACAAAATCAGGATCTTTCGCTAATTATAAATGGTAATATTAGTTTAAAATAATTTTTATACCGTGCTCACTACAAAGATGAGGAACTCTGTTAATTGGTAATGATTATGTCAGTTTGGAATCATCTTTGCATCGCGCTCAATATAACATCAGGAAATTCCTTAAATGTTGAGTGTCAGTATTAGATTGACACAGTGCTCAATATAAAATCAGGAACTTCAGTCAATTGTGATTGTTAAAGTCGGCTTGAAATAATCTTTGCATTGTGCTCGGTATAACATCAGGAACTTACGATCATTGTGTTAATGTTGGTTAAAATCATTTTTGCACCGCATTCACTACAAAATCTGGAACTTTGGTAGTCGTGAGTGTTAGTGTTCGAACGCCTCAGAGAGAGGAATAATAATGGCAGTGGAGGTGGTGGTGGTGGTGATAATCTGAAATTCTAATTTTTGTACGGTGATAGAAACATACGATATATCATACAGTAATTAATAATATTACGCCGATATCAATATTAAGTTACAAGACATCGGCTACTCGAAACACTTAAGCCTTGGTTTCTCCGAACCGACGCATGCGAGATGCGAGGTACGGCCCGCCTCGCACAAATCCGGACTACATGAGAGATAGTGAGTGGTTTCTATAACTGCGAGACGCGAGATCTGTGCACCTCGCACCTATAGAAACCATTCACTATCTCTCATGTAGTCCGGATTTGTGCGAGGCGGGCCTCGTACCTCGCATCTCGCATGCGTCGGTTCAGAGAAAGGCTTTAAGGTTTAGCGACTTTTAAACGAGAAGAGCTCCATCTTGGCGAGTGGTATTTTCAGAGACAGAATTTATGCACATTCATCTGCTTGATGATGAACTTAATGATGATGACGACCTCGATTTTCGTCAAAATTTAAAGGAAGAGGAATATTATGGTCTATCATAGCTCGGAATCTACCATCTTTAGTGTTTTACGAATCTCCCAACTACTTATCATCCATTCCATATAGTCACGTTTTTAAAATTAAGAATTATGGTAATGATTTTTAACAACAGTAAACGTTTTAACACTTAGGCCCTATTAGGCGCTATAATTTTGACTTGATTATTTAACAACTCTGTATCAACTACTGGGTTATTTATCGTCGATGGAATTGGTGATAGCGAGATGATATTTGGTAAGATGAGACCGAGGATTCGCCATATATCACCTGACATTCGCTTTACCTCAGAAAAAACCAACCAGCTACTTAGTCCAAGTGGGAATCGAACCCATGCTCGAGCGAAACTCCGAATCAGTAGTCAAACGCGCTACCGTTTTATAATTTCTTTTATTAGTTTTATAATATATCTACATTTAATATAGACCTATTAATGTAGAAGTAATAAAATAAATTCTACGCGATAATGAAAAATGCAGTATGTCTGCGTAATATTTCATTTTATTATCTACTATATATAGCATACCATAAAATGTTTAAGTTATAGTGAGTTTATTTCCTTACTGTCCCATAATTAACAGTAACCGCGCACCCATAAGACGGAGCTACACTCCCGAGAATACTGGTTGGGAAATCTCGAATCTTAGAGGTACAGAGTATTTATTTATTTGATTGATTGTTTGCTGTTTATTTTTTGTAACCCTTCTTTAAAGATCACTGAATTTTGTTATTTGGTTCAAGTGCATGCTTTAATAATTCATATTAAGGAACCGCCAAACTGAGTGTTTGTTCAAGTTTGTATATTCTGCGTTCGCCATTCATATTTAGGAGTGTTTAAAGAGACTTTTGAATGCTAATTTTCTGATTTATCTGTAATATTATAGCCTATAATAATACATAAGAGAAACAAATATAGTTTTTGAAGTTAGAATTTTATCGGTTCAAATTGTAGCCACTGCGTTTCAGAGTTTCGTATTGACTCTAAAGTTGGCCTAGTTTCCATTTGGAATCTGAAGTAATGACCATTGGTATTTGAATTAGTCTGATGAATCGTTGTCATTTCTCTATCGATGTCAGTTGCTGCACTTCCAAACATTTGTGTACGTGAAAAAGATTATAGAATGTAAAATAATATGTCGAACATACAAAACTGAGACAATTTGTTAGTATTTAATATATGATATTTTTATCGTGTTCAGTACAAGTACATAAAGTGTTGCTTTCGAACGAAAAATGACGTTTCACATTATATATACACACAGGGTGATTCACCAGGATTTACCGTCACATACGGAGCTTATTTCCGAAGACATTCTGAGCAAAAAAGTTACATAAACATGTGTCCTAATTTCAATATTTTCCGAGTTACACTAATTTGAAATTGTTAATAAAGTACCTTTTTTTCTTAGTTTTAAGGATAAAAGAATATTTAAAGTACAGAATGAACTATTCAGAAGTATCATTTCTTTCATTGGCTAGTGTTCTGAAGCTGAAAGTGTGTTCTTAACTGCTTTATACAGATTTTGTTTTTCAATTTTTAACTAAAAATTACATCATTCTAACGCACTTATCACAAAAATTGTTACATATCATACGACTATAGGAACTTTATTCTTTACAGTTTAATTATGCATCCTAATGAACAGTCTTGAAGAATTTATGAGAATGGCGTGATTTGTAACAATTGTTGTAACAAATGCATAAGAAATATTATAATTTTGTAGTTAAAAATCGAAAAAAAATTCTATAGGAAGCAACTATGGAATTCATAACACTTTTTAGCTTCAGAATACTAGTTAATTAAAGAAATGATACTCCTGAGTAGTTCAATCTTTATCAGTAATATTCTTTTACCTTTAAAACTAAAAAATAATGGTATTTTACTAACAACTTCAAATTAGTTCAACTGTGAAAATATTGAGATTAGCTCCGTAAATGGCGGTAAATCCTCTTGAATCACTCTGTATGTGGTGTGTGTGTAAACATATACACATTAAAATATGCCTAATTTCGTCTCCTCTATATTCTCTCCGAATCTATAAAGGTTGTTTAGCTACATCCTGCACAAATGTCAAATTCAACTAATGATATTTTTCTTTTCCATTTCTTAGAACCTTCAGTCAATATTAGTAAAATTAAACTGTAAGATTTTGAAAATAAAATACAAACGTAGGGGTAACTTATACGTATTGTTCATTTCACACTATGGTACATAAGTTTCATATGAATTTCACCAAAATTCTCGTATAATCCTTGTCTTAATCTTCTACAATATCAAATTCTGTGAATTTTCTCTTCAGTTTTTTTTTTTTACTTGAAACATTACTGGTTAGTGAAACCGGTGATATCATATCTTGGATGTCTTAATGTTAATATACCCAACATATCGGCGATCATATTAGGTTGAGTTTCCTACGTTACAGTGATGATTTCTACCTCAGGTGAAAGCAATGTTATTTGTGGTGTAAAGAATGTTCCTCAAAGTTACTCTCATATTTCAACTTTAGAATCACCATTAGTTACGGTGTCTTGTAATTCTTATTTAGAATATCCTAAGGGTAAAAACGCCTTAAGAACTTTCGTCTTTTTTGTGTAGTCTAGTTTTATCTCTGTATGTCTTGTAGACATAGAACAAGGCGGCGTTTTAGCTTGACCGATTAATCGATCAATGACTTACATATATAATCGATCTAACCGATACCAGGTCGGTGATGCTCTTTTAGTCGAAGCTACGGTTGACTGGTTCGCGGATCTTTTCAAGGGCCGCGGCTCTCAGGTTTGTCTTGCATGTAATATCGGATGTGTTCTCCAGCAGACGGACGGACTAGCGGTCAGACAGAAACGTGTAGCAATTATGCAAGTACGTAGCATTGTGCCAGTGCATTAGTATAATTTACAAAAGCAATGGCCAGTCGACACTAATGTAGCAGTTTTGAAACTTGCTCTAATAGCAACAACGAATAGCAAGTTACTGGAAATTAAATCCTTACAACTTAACTGGAAGCTGTAATGGTTTAATTCCAAGAGAAACAGCATTAAATGTTGCTAATTGAGAGTTATTTGATAAATTCTGAAGTTTGTTTAATGCAGATTTTACAGGCATCTTACATACCCAACTTCTTTCCTTGAATTATATTCCGGTTAAGTTTATTTTACAAGAAATTTTAAAAACAATAATTGTGTACAGTAGTGGCAAAAAAAAACCGGACCGATCCTTGTAGCTGATTTTAGAGCCTTGTTCACTCCAGAGCACGATAGACTGGTAACTAAGACTTTCGCGGTTCGTATCCTGTCTTGGAAGGAAACTTTTTTTTGTTCCTTATTCAAATTTATTCCCAATACTTTTCGATTGCAGTGATATTTGACTACTTAATTAACTTATTATTCCCAGAACATGAATTTTTAACTGATTTACATTAACTGCGTCCTACAAATCAAGTTCACGATGGAGAAAAGGACCCATATCACCTATTTTCCGACAAAGCTTGCATTTACCTTCACGGAAAATAAGATGATAATATTCTGAGAAACCTAACATTCATCACCAAGCTCCAGGCATGATTCTAAAACTGCATCTTGTTTGCTATTCGATGTGAAAGTATAATAAGAATGTAAATGAATTTGAGTACTTCTAGAACTGATGAGATCTTTAAACAACTTCTCGCAGAATTGACTGAGGAAGAAAGTTTGTAAGCATTTCTTCAGTATGATTTTGCCACTGCGAGTACAGTCATACAACTTTAGATTATATAATGGACGTTTTCGAGGACCGAATAATTAATTGAAATTTGTAACCCTCTGGATCCCTCAATTCTCGACCATACGTCTTTCATCTTGTGAGTAATAAAGGTTAAACTGTAAAGAATAATCCTCCGTACCCTACATCAACAGGGAAAATATCCGGAGGGTATTTCGTTCAAATACAATAGACGAACTTAGGAGTGGGATGAGGAAATCCTTAATAAGATGTTAAAAATGTGTGGACATATGCTGTAAATCACAACTAGGAAATAGAATCATCAAGCAAGTGATTAGCGTTAATTATTTGGGAACGAAGTTAAGTAGGTATTAATTCCTCGATGAGAAGTCAAAGAATAAGCTAATAAAGCAACAGAGTTTCTGAGTGTCTAAATAATCTCGTCTCTGGAAAAATAAGTATTTAAGGAAATAAACAAAAAACAAGAATGACTACTGTAATACAGTAATTAGACCGGTAATGACCGGCTTCAGTCCTGGGCACAGAAACGCATGAAGTTCAGAACGCACAGGCGATAGTGTTGTGTTGGACGAGTGGACTGGGAGATGGATCGCGCTGTTACTTCGTGTCTCAACATGTAAACAGTCGGTTATAGTATGGCACAAAATATATTTCATCCTGTACAGTTGCAGTATACATAGTACATTCCTAGTGTATACAATAAATGTCTACCATTAAAGTATTAACGTGAGTTGTAACCTTCAATCAGGTGTCCCTATGCCGAAGCCTGTTACACGTACCGCAGCCAAGCAGCAATACACACAACGGTAATGCACATTACGGACCCACCTGTGCTGTTGCAGTCACCCCACACGGGTCATGACGTCATTTATACTCCGTGTACTCTAAACCTCATATTGATTACTCTGTGTCCCTAGGCCGAAGCATGGTTATGACACACACTGTTGAAAATTAGAGAAGACAAAACAAGACCAATGCAGATGCTTGGAACCGTAGAAATGTCAACCCTACGGAAAATAGTTGGCAAACAAGGTAAATACTAAGGGAAAGAGCTGTGATATCAGAGCGATATCCAATATACAACCAATAACAGAGTGAATCACTAGAAGGAAGGACTAATAGAATACTCGTATCTCAGATATGACAGAAAACAATATCTTAAAGACGGCCAGAGACGGTATTCCAAACGGAAGAAGCCCTAGAAGACTCACGAAGAGATGGAATGATTCCTTAACTAGAGAGATCAGACTGCTAGTTTAAATAAAAGAAGAAGAATATCAATGTGCAGATTTGAATTGTACTGCAAAAGTTAGAGCTATTTCAGTTTCCTTATTTTACCAGTGATGGGCAGTAATCTAGCTTTGGTCTTACATTGGCTGAGCTGATATTTGCCCCGACTGAGGACGCAGGAAATATGAAAGTCATTGTAGAATCACAATGCTTTATTTTGCCACTTAGTTTTCTTCCGTAAAACATTATTATAGGATTCTGTTCTGTGTATGGAGACATTTTTCTACATCAACTTACATTGTAGCTCGCGTGATATGCAAAGAGAATAACAACGGATCTCCATTTAAGATAAAAACAGGATATCACATTGATAATTAACAATCATACTCTAGATAAGATTCGAAGTCACAACCATGGTTTCCAGGTGTGAAGTAGGATATGCCAATTTTTATTAATCTTGAATTCAGTAGTTCATATCTAGGAGTTCTGTGATCGCTATGTAATTTTATGCACTGTCCGTACGCTCTATCTTGCAAATAATTTCTGTTGGGACTTGCAAAGAGAAAATAATTGAAGTATGCAACTTAATATTAGATAACAAGGTGAGGCATCTTAATCAACAAATAAGATGCATTATCTTGAAAACGATGATTGCATAACATAGTGCGAAGACCACATGTGGTGATGAATTGCTTAGAGAGTGCAAAAAATCAATTAATATGTCAATATTTATGAGTGGCAACATAATTTGAGAAAAGAAAAGACTTTGACGAGGAGACGCCAAGTTAATGTACCTGCGATTCGTAAGGGTTATCAACGTGTCTCGTAGGATAAAATGATTATATATTTCGTTCATTTACATCGTTGCAAATAGTAAAAAACCTTGGGTAGCATACTTAGTATCTCTGTTAATAAAGATTATTACCAATGTGTCTGTCATTGTAAATGGAATTTCTCCTTCAGCAAAGACTGTTTCTAGCATTTCTTTCATAAAAGATTTTTCAGCACCTCTTTCCAGAAAGACTTGCGCAGAAAGACATTCAATTTTTTTTTCTAGAGGGCGCTGTGTTTGGAGGGAAATATTTTGTCAGGAGGGAGGCGTGTTGTGAAGAATTCAATATATGCTGGAAACAGAAAAACAACGTAAGGTATGGTACGTAAAGTTGTTATCCCAGGGAACGCCTTAGTTGTACTAAACGCTCTTTACATAGATCACACTATAATACGCATGGAGAATAATTCTTTTTGTAAGTGCAATTCTTCAACCGCAGTGTACCTTTTCAAGTAAGACATACCGCATTTCCTGCAGATAGGCGATGTTTTCTTCTGTGTATCTTAGTAAATGATATATAAGACAGTGAACTATCTTCCTGTTCCTTGTGCACTTGTATAGGAGCAAGACATTCCATTTTCTCTACAACCCGACAAGTGTGACACCATGTAGAGCGACATGTTGCAAACAAGTTATTTCTAAAAAAAACATGATAATATTCTGTAGTAGAAAAGCAGCCCTTCATTTCACTTGCATGTAGAACAGGTGTGCAAGTAAGATGTTCCGAGTGTTCACTCTCTCACGTCGAGCAGGGGTGGAGAACATCTTTTATAATCAGAATTTTCTTTAACCATCTAAGGTATCTCTGGCTGTTAAAGTTGTCTGTTTTTATGCTTCCGTTTTATACATTATATTGAATTAATTTTACGAGTTTGTCATTCATTTTCTCCAAATAGTGACTCAATTAAGGTCATACCACAGTCTAGTATATAAGTCACGAAGCTCAGTACGTAGTGAATATGAATCCATAGATAGTTACTAACCACTACTATCGCTAATATCGCCTCATTACAGACAATGCGAAATAGTACCGTCACAGTCTATTGTTTCTAGCACCCTCAAAACTCAAGCTTCGTGGCTGTTTATACTAGACTGTGGTCATACGCCTTTGCTAATAACTAAAACTAAATTAATTATGACGAATCACAATTTTATTACGCTCCCAGAATATGAATTAGAAATATCTTGCAGTACGTGTGTTTAGAATGCGTGCATTCAATCAAAAAAGAAAATATATTTCAAGGTAAATAACAAATGAAAATTGTCAAAATTGAAGCTGTGTTATTATTAATAACAAGTCAAAAATCAATGCCCATATCCGTATTATGTTATGTCTCCTTAATAATTCCTAAGTTGTTGTGGCCCTTTGAGAGGTGTAGAATGAAATCTACAAGTTTCTTTTGTTTTCGTGATTGGTTTTCTTTCTAATTCTTATCTATGTCTCTTCTTAAAATCTTCCCTATTAGAAATTGAGTGTTATCATTTTTTATATTCAAAATAAATTTAAAAAAATTCAGTATAATTATTCAGGTTTGATGACCGATTAGAGTTGAATATTCATTTCGGTCATTTGATATAACACAGTTACTTTATACAATTATAGTACGAATAATTTGGGGGGTTATTATTATTGTAAAATATAAAACTACTCTGAATCTTAAGTTTTTAACAACGACTTACAGTTATTAAAAAATAATATGCTTGTTTATATTTCGTTATATAAAATGAAGTTTTCTACTTCGGATGCTGCTGTCATACGTCTCCTACACTGCCACAGAATCATTACCGCCTTCTATCACTAGACGGGAATTTCTCTGCAAAAGCACTTTCCCTTGGTCTTCGCTATACAAAATTACATTTATTTGTCTCAAATATGTCATATTTGTTTGATCAGCAAATAAGCTTCGTGCAGAGTTCCACATTTAAAAAAAATGATTCCTGAAAATTCCTTTTCCATTAATTATTTCAATTTCCCTATTAATGAAGGATTTCTGTGTAGGCAATCTTTCACACAACTTGGACTTCTCAGTATTTTCAAGAAAAAGTTACATAGCAGTTTTGTTGCAAAATTGTTTATTTGTTTATTTATTCATTTATGTGTGTATTTATTTATTTGTCTGTTTATTTACTTGTGTATTTGTTTATTTTGTAAATATCCTTCAAAATATGCCTAATATCAAGTAGTGTAAATATTTCCCCGTAAGATTATTTATTGTGTAGTTTTAAATTATTATATAAATGTAATAAAATATTATGGATACTTGACATAATCACTGAATGAATCACTGGTGTGTGGTATTTCAATAAATTCCCGTCACATTATAAATAGGCATATTGGATGTTGGTAATATCACTTATTCGTCCTTTTCTTTAGATAATGTTGTTAATGGGTACATTGTACATTCTTTGCTTGACATATGCCCATAAATAAGAGTCCAGATTAATGAAGTCCGGAGAACGTGGTGATCATGGTTTTTTCCATTCGTCTCTTCCAATCCATCTCTGTGGAAATTATTGATTTTATAATTCCCTAACTAAGACAAAAGAGTGCAGAGGAGCATCATATTTCCGAATGATTAAATTGGTAAGTTGGTAATTTCCGGTACTGCGAAACATTCTAATATATCTAGAGAATTCTACGACGTTACAGTTGATCGCACGAAGAAAATTGGACCAATTAATTAATTTCATGAGCACACACATAATTTTCGGGCTATCTAGCTGATATTCAACAATGATATTTGGATTTTCGTAATCCATATAATTATTCTGACGTCGTGTCGACGAACGTTCTCGAATACATGAAAAATGGCCTTATCACTAGGCGCAATACGTTATAAAAATAGTTCGTCATTGTCCAACTCATGAAGAATGTCAGCAACAATATCGTATCCTTTGCGATAATCATCTGGGTGGAGTGCATGTAACAACTAAAGTTTATAGGCAGTAAAATGCAAACGTTTTTTCAACACCTTATGGACTGTCGTATCTAAAATGCCTGCTTGTTGAGCACATTTATGCACTGGCTTTCTGTGAGTATGCACGTAACTTGTCGAAATGGCTTCAACAGATTCATTTCTTACAGATGGTCCACTTGAACGCATTTTTTTTTTCAGTAAGCTTTCCGTTTCTCCCAACTCTTCATCCCAATTGTCAGCATTGTTTGTCTGAGTATTCTAATTAAACACACCATGGTATTCACATCGGACAAAAGTAATTGATCCAAATTTTGCTGATATCGTCCAACGAGCAAGACATTCATGGCGGAGGAGGGTTGAATGTGTTGTGAAGTGAATGGTAAACATTTAGAGCATCTTTTGTGAACTTGCAATGTATATAACCACGTCAATAAACAGCACTATCAGAAAAGAACATGTTGTCTTTTTCTAACCGTTCCAATCATTACCTCCATAACGAAACGAGCACGACCATAAGTTTGTATAATAAAGTAAGTTTCATTTTTAGTACAGAATACTCTGCAATACTATAGAATAGTACACAATTACGAAGCATTCTGTATATGGATGTATGTATGAATATGTGTATGTATTTATGATAGGCCTGTGTATGTATGTACATGTGTATGTGTAAACGTGTGGGTGCGCGTGTGCGCGTATATATGTATGTATTGCGTATGAATGTTTGTATTATGTATGTATGTATGTATGTGTGTATGTATGTATGTATGTAATAATTTGTACGTCGGTGTTAAAAACTTAAGATTCAGAGTAGTTTTATGTTTTACATTAACAGTAACCCCCAATATTATTCGTACTATAGATCCAATTGTATAAAGTAACTGTGTTTTATCGATTGATCGAAATGAATATTCACCTCTAATAGGTCATTAAACCTGAATAATTATACTGAATTTTTTAAATTTATTTTCAATATGAGAATGATAACACCCAATTTCTAATAGAGTAGATTTTAAGAAGAGTCACAAATAAGAATTAGAAAGAAAACCAATCACGAAAACATAAGAAACTTCTGGATTTCATTCTAGACCTCTCAGAGCCACGACAACTTAGGAATTATTAATAAGGCATGTAATATGGATATAGACATTGATTTTTGACTTGTTATTAATAATAATAATACTGCTTCAATTTTGACAATTTTCATTTGTTATTTACTTTGAAATATATTTTGTTTCTTATTTGAACGCACGCATTTTTTATTGGGATATTTTACGACGCTTTATCAACATCTAGGTTATTTAGCGTCTGAATGAAATGAAGGTGATAATGCCGGTAAAATGAGTCCGGGGTCCAGCACCGAAAGTTACCCAGCATTTGCTCGTATTGGGTTGAGGGAAAACCCCGGAAAAAACCTCAAACAGGTAACTTGCCCTGACCGGGATTCGAACCCGGACAACCTGGTTTCGCGGCCAGACGCGCTGACCGTTACTCCACAGGTGTGGACCACGCTTTCTAAACGTATGTATGTATGTATTTAGGCCTATGTATGTATGTATGTATGTATGTATGTATGTATGTATGTATGTATGTATGTATGTATGTATGTATGTATGTATGTATGTAGGCTATATGTATTTTTTCTGGAGATGTATCGTTTTGATGTGAATGATTTGTGTGTAAAATTTGTCTATAAACAGAAATAAACATAATTCCTCTTCATTTTTACACGCAGTTTTAAAATATAGACACATAAATGCCAATAGATTAGAAGCACAATTTAGGAAGTAAATGCTTAAGCAGCAATAACGCGTAAAGCTATGAGTATGGGGTCAGAGGCTATACCATATAACTATTATAGTGCAAGTGACCTACGTTTAAAGTGGCATCCGTGAAACATTGATCATAAACGCTTTGTTGAAACAAGTCTGCAATTTTCATGGTAACACACAACATTTCCCTATTTGTTTCTCTTTTAAATCTTCTCAGGCTATTAAACGGTACATCCAGTTAAGAAACAAAATAAAGCATTATGAATTTAATCTGTTTGCAATCTTTTCTATGTGAATGTAATGCTAAGTTAACACCATGTACATTAATTTTATGGGTATGCGAGACGCCTCCTATACTTGGATCAACTCCTTCCGACTCGTCTACCATTCATCCGCCTTTTAGCAGTATCACACATGGAATCTATATTGGTCAGCTAAGCTCTAAAGCGTCTTAACTCCTGATGATAATCTTGCGTTACAAAACAATAAAATTGAAAATAAATTAAGAAAACAAATTAATTATCAAGTTTATGAACACATCTAAACTCGAATGCATATTGTGATGTCATAGTCATTTCAAGGATAATACTGAAATGTTTGCTACTTCGGCAAGCTTATTCAAAGTCGAATATTCCATTTCTACTTAAAGCAATTACTGTGTGCGTTTAATTTATTTTGCCGTAATGTGTATGTTACAATTAGTGTCGTAGGAAAGTACCATGCCTCTACATTAAAAAAAAACAAACAAATAAAAGAGTTACAGCTAGTAACAATAAATTCTGCTAACATAACCTCTTATTAAATTCAATATTGTCTCAGTTGTTTTCAATTAATATGCTACATAAACACAGAACAGTATTAGACTAAACTACAGTATCAGTGCCGCCAACACAAAGGAATGCCATTAGAATCTGTTGTGTCACAGTTCAACCAGACCGTATTATTTCGACCGGTTTCTTTAATCGATTTTAATAATAATTTCCCACCTACGTCTAGATTTTACAAGCGATCCAATAAAAATTGGTTCATTAAAATTCGAAACATTATACCCGAGTCTTAATTAGTCGCTCGACAATACAGGATCTTACCTTCGTCGTGGTCGGCATGATCACCACAACCACCATAACCATCACCAATATTTACTTTGAGGTTGGAAACACTTAACCTGTTCCATTCTCACTCTTTTGAGGAATTTGCATAAACATTGGATATTCAGAAGGATGTATGGGAACACATTTTTCTTGCAGTGAGTGTGGCGCAAGATCAATGAGGAAGTCCACGCGTGTGGAGTAACGGCTAGCGCGTCTGGCCGCGAAACCAAGTGGCCCGGGTTCGATTCCCGGTTGAGGCAAGCTATCTGGCTGAGGTTTTTTCCGGGATTTTCCCTCAACCCAATATGAGCAAATGCTGGGTAACTATCGGTGCTGGACCCTGGACTCATTTCACCGGCATTATCACCTTCATTTCATTCAGACGCTAAATAACCTGAGATGTTGATACAGCGTCGTAAATTAACCTACTTAACCTACTCAGGAAGACTAGACAGGAGGAAAACAACACAAGAAACGGATTCTCATTTCTTATGAAGACAAATTAAAATGCCGCTTCCTTCGAAAATTGCATAAGTTATATGCTTTTTTGAATATGCAACCATGAACGCTGTAACTTGAGTTGCACGGTGGTCAAAATTTAGAATTTCACCTCAAGTACGTAAGAAGTAAATGCATAGTTGTATACAGGAGTCTTCAGCGTGTTCCTCTTGATGAAGAAGGGGAGTACGGTATTTTATTTTGTAAGACATGATATTCTAACTTACCATTGATGCCCTTCACTATATAAAATGAGAATATAATATCTCATTGTCAGTGTTTCTAGCTTCATTATGGACTCGTCTTCATTTATTCGTGTTGGTTATGACGGTTGTTTCTCCGCATTAAAATTTAGAATCCAGTAATGTTACACACATTAGATATTTTATGTCTTAAAGTTGCCTTCATTGAATACATAACCACAATTAGTAATTCAATCCCCATTTGCTATGTGAGCACATTATTTGAGTACATGCATATCAAATGTGAGAGAAAGAGAAATAATTATTCTGAGAACGATTGGAAGAGATATAGAAAGAAACAAAGAGATAAGAGATAGGCCCTAATTATCTCAGTATCTTGCACCGTATTGGGGATGTTGATGAAAGATATTCAATTTTGTTTGTTAAATACGGAATAAAAGAGTCGCTAGTGTCTTAAAGTTGTCTTCATTGAATACACAACCACAATTAGTGATTCAATCTCCATTTTCTGTGTGGGCACCTTATTTGAGTACTGTTATCCAACCAGAAGACTAACCGTGAAAGGAATGTGCTTACTATTGCGTCATCTATTGGAGCGAAGTAGATAGATAATATTACCGTTATAACGTCAGTTTAAAAAACATGCGCTCTCCTGCATATGTTATTTCCTGTATGGAGGGATTATAAAACCAGGAGATTAACCGTGATCTAATTTTGTAACTAGAGTAGTATAAATATGTATCAGTGTTATTGTTTGTGTTTTGAGAGTTAGCCAATGGAGATGCATGCACCCACGTGTGTGACCTTATGACATCTTATGACATCAACATTCATTCATAGCATCACCCCGCTACGTCTCATTCCCCTGAGACTTTCTCCTGGTTGGAGTACAGTACGTCTGTACACATGTGTATTAAGTGTGAGAGAAAGAGGAATAACTACTCAGAGAACAATTAAGAGAGATATAGAGAGAAACAAAGAGACAGGAAGAGAGAGATAGGCCCTAATTACCTCAGTAGCCTATCTTGCACAGTATTGGGGATATTGATGAAAGACTCAATTTTGTTTGTTAAGTACGGAATAAAAGGATCGCTAGTGCTTAATTTTTTAATTGTAAATTTTGTTTCTTAATAATGATGATGATGATAATAATAATAATAATAATAATAATAATAATAATAATATATTTATTAATTCTGACAGAGTTAAGGCCGTAAATTATTTCCTCATGTGAACTTATTCTTGTTATCACTATATTTTTTAGCAAGTTTGCAAAAGGAAATCCTTATAAATTCTTATATAAAATTACAACTTAAACAAATTTCACAAGTAAATTATTAAAAATATATAAATAGTTTTATGTAGAAAATTGTCTCCGTTATTTACAATACAAGAAACATTTACAGTGCTAAATACATTACCAGGAAGTTACGCTTTATGAATACATACTATTTAATAATCCTCCTTATTAGGTCGTCTCGAATTTTTTTCCTGTTTCCGCGTTCCGGTCAATTCATACCGATCTAATCATTGCCGTTCAGACACAATCCAAATTAGTAGAAGTGGCTACAGATTTTCCGACAGTTCACTATTCCTGTGTGGAGGGGTTGCTCTTCCATTCTTTAGAATAGATGGTCTTCCTGAGAGACATTTATCTTCAGGACTTAGGTATTCATCATAGAACATTTTGATGCCATCTTTCACACAGACCCAGAAACAAAATTTGAACCACCTGAATTTTCCAAGTTAAAGTGCTTACTGAGCATGCACAGTATGTTATATCTGGAACTTGGAAAATTGAGGTTACCTTGACCTTAATTGTTGTCAATATTGGGAATGATGTATTGATAACACGTAATACTGAGATATCAGATTATAATTTAAAATGCGTGTTTCAAGAGTGACATCATGTTAAGAAAACCTCGGCAACCTATCATCTCAAGTTAGAAAAACCTCTAAAACTATTTAATAATAGGCTGTAGGCCTAACAGACGAATTAGTTTATCATAAAGAAGTTTCTTCTGTCGTACGTGTTCTGTATTTTTTTTCTCTCTATAAGGGCGGGAGGGGAACACCCCTGTCCATCGCGACCTGAGGTCTATTGTGTTTCCCTGGGATGAGTTACAAGCCCACCTACGCCAAACCGACCTAACGACTAGTCCCGCCAGCCTTCCAAATTCGTGTACCATTCCACCCTAACAGCCACCCCCCACATTCCTCCCTAAAACGGTCTGAGATGTAAGTCACCTCTCCCGTCTCCTCAACGGTCTGCAATGTAGGCCCCCTGATGTAGGGGAATGGGTTCCGCTGCTGGCTACCAACTACCACACTTGACATATCCACGGAGGCCGGCCGAGAGAGTCAGCGGCCTCGGAGGGCCGCCGCAGGCGCGAACTGAAAACCAAGTAAGACAAGCAGAATGAGGAGGAAAGGATGATGAGTGGGATTCCATACGCCTGATAAAGTTACCTGATATTCGTCCATAGGAGTGAGGGGAAAATCCCGAAAAAACCTCACCCAGACCATTCTTCCCAAGCTAGAAATTGAACCCCGGCCCGCTGGGTTCGGGAGCGAAGATGCTACCATGAGACCATAGCGGTGGATCGTGTTCTGTATTTACGATACACAAAAGTATCCTGTCCTCGAATGAGAGGTATTCAGGCAACCGAAAATGTATTTTGCCTGCGTAAAAATGTAATCTGCTAGACATTATATCTAACATTCTCATCGGAGAAAGTAAATTCCTTTATAGATTATTTATTTCAGAAATGAAATTGTTGAGACTATAGGCTAACAGAATGCTCAAAGTTCTTCCTCGACATCTGTGGAAACTATCTGGAACTATAAATAAATATTTTTGTTGTGAAAACCCTTTGCCTTCTAATTCATTTTAGGTATTGTGTTTCTTGTAGATATTGTCTTTTGCTTAATTTAATTTTATATTTGATTTTATATCTTGCCACAAGTATAATAAAACCAAATTTCTAAAGCTCTTTGTCCTTTCCTATTAAGTTAACATTCAAAATCATAAAGCAAAGAAATATTGTAGAACTTCGTTAGAGTTTCGAAAGTCACTACAGTATGTAGTTTTCGTTTTATTGCATCAAATAGCTAATAGCTTAACACTGTATTCAGAGAGTCTTCATTACTATCGTTCAGAATTTCCGTTCCGTAGGCAGTGACTCATTTGTGGCCCGTCGGATAAGACGGAAGCCGTTCTGTTCGAATAAGCATAACACTAGTGGCAATTGAAAGGCGAATGTGCTATAACTAACACATTTTAGTGCAGTGACTTATACCATTCTTACAATAAGATCCACATATTAATCTTCATAAACTACATTCATATAAGGTAACTGCAACAAGCAACAACTATGCCAACAATAATTACTTCAAACACTAGTGATTATTTATTGACGTTAATTCTGGAAGATAAAACTTGCTTTTCTCAATGGCTATCCATCACAGTTCAGAAAACAGCTGATGAACTGTTAGATATATTGAAGACTAGTTCCCACCCTAACGGGGTAGGAAGAGAAATATTACACACTTCAAGAAAGTATCGTTATTTCAAGTATTAGTAACTAGTACTGGCAAATAGCTACTTAATCATACAGTGCCTCCGAAATGTCATGAAGTGCTGTGCAATAATTATTTTAGTCAGGTAATTAAAGTAGTTAGTTATAATTTACTACGTATAAAGATAATGGTATGCTATGACGGTCAGGTAGGTCAGTTCGTAGAGAAAATATGTAGCTACAGAAAAGAAGATCCCGGGTGATGGCAGAATTTTTTTCTCGTTGCCAGAACTACCAGGACGACACAGAGGATGTACTCAGCCTTTTGTCGAGTACCTGATCTCTCTCGGTGGTGAAAACCTAGATCATATATAACAGATTGCTCATCCCTATGTTAAAATCGGTAGCACTTTGAAGAGAACAACCACCAGGATCGCCACTCGTCCGCCGTGAACGAACACGAGATAGTAGTACAGTCGCTAATGCAATTCAAATAGGAGTTCAGACGTGACTCCTTATGTAACAACTAGGTGGCAGCATAGTAAACCTGACAAAAGTTGTTACCGTCAAAGTCTATAAGGCCGAGCAATCTGGGTATGTATGATCTAGGGTAAAAGGCAGTCTGAGAGTGATGCCGACCACACCATCTCATTCTAATGTCCTGGTTATGAAGGCATAGAATTTTACCTCCATGTCCTCATGAGCCTTCATAGCATGGGGCGGATATGATATAGTCACTTTAATTACATAAAACTATATTACTTACTCGACACTGACCACACACCTATGTTATGTGAACGGTGTACAACAGTAACATTATTGCATTAATAATGATCTCTTCAATAATATTTAAAATACTACACTATATTTCATAAAGATAATCGTCGTAGCGATAGCAATAGCCATATTAGTTTTCTATGCATCATTATTTCAGGCCGAACAGTCTCACGTCCATTTGCCTCAGCAGAGGTGAATGATCATCCAACCAATGCGGGGTTACGGTGTGGTTAGCACGATGACTTTTCCAGCCGGTAGAATTGGTTCGCGGAATCGGATTCCGCTAGCTACGGTAGCTCCCCAGATGCATCACGGTGATGGGTGGGCACTGAGTCATACACTGGTCGAAATTTTATGATAAAATTTCTTCCATCGAGAGGTCTCGAACCAACGCTCATTCCGTAACGCGAGTCCAAACATGACACCTTACACCATGACGCTATGGCGCGAGATCATTTACTATTATTATACAGTATAATCCAATGCCTCGGTCCTATTGTCTGCGAGGATAGCGATGTCCGCCTCTCACCAGTCGCTCAGTTCCTAATTTTGACATCTTAGGCAATCCTGCCTTGCTGGTGTTCAGTTCATTTTCGGTTTTCCCTTCAAAATTTCTCTATGCAACATTGAAATACAGAATGAGACAAGTAAACAACAGGATTGGAACGCACGTACATTCTTCCTACATCTGCAAATTTCCTTTTAAGGACGCGCGGTCGCTTATCTTTTAATAGTTTTCCTTCATGTCAGAGACATAAAAGGTCTGGTAGACTTTTTACTGACGATTTGAAATTTTATTCGTTTTACTAATAGTAAAATGTAAACTACATTCTTTTTCTCTGTGAAATAGGATCTACATTAGATAATGATGAAAGCAACTTTCTGAAGAATATTGTACAATACTAAATATCGCCCTTATAAAGTCCAACCCTTGCAGGATTTAATTGAGGACTACATTGATAGAAGATTGTAGTTTATGTTCTCGCAGTTCACTGAAAAATAGGTGGTTGATTTGGATGAATTTCGTTAAGTGTGCATACTCTTGTTATGTAATATATATTGTCAGCAAATCCTGTCATCATCAGGATCTCAATTCTCTCATTTTATGTAACGAACATCTTTTACGTTGGTGTCATCAATAAAACCGCTATCATAACAGAATGACTAAAAAATATCAATAATAAAAAAGGATCAGTGTAGTAACCATAACCATAGTGTTCTTGTATGAAACAAGTGAAGTATTGCATAGAAATATGCTCTTTCAGATGTTATTAAAAACTATACATAGTTTCTTTCAGAAGTGTTCTCGATGACGTCACAACTCGCGCAAAATATTTTGTTTACATTAAAGTATTCCTTTCTAAACACAAGGACGTCCAAAATTCCATCATTCAATTTTGATTTCAATTATGCATTACTTTTGAAATACTCTGTAAAATTCAATTTGCGCGTTTTGTTTTATTCTCGCATTGATTATTCGTATTATTGTTCCACACACGTATATTGAAATTCGTGGATTTTGTTGTAAATATCTATGTTATGAAGAACTACCATTATAATGATAAACCAAATAAATACATATTGAACCGTTTCACGTTATATTTCTCTCTGTTACTGTTATGCCTCTTACATATTTCTTTCCGCGGATTTCAACTGTTTGTGAAAGGACGTATTGCCATAGTGATTCAGACAGCTTTCTGGGGAAGCCTATTTTATCTAGTTTGTCAGATAGTAAAAGAAAAGAGAGAACAAAAGATAACCCATAACGGATGGAAGCGACTCAGCCATATTGGAGGCAATACTTCTGAGGAAAGAGAGTCCGAAGAACTTACAAAATAGGCTACAATAATATGAGGTGACAGATTCACTATCTAGCTTTCCTATCATAGAGATCGTAATCCAACCTAGGGAGATGTTTATTACTAGCAATCCCCGAATATGAATCCGGACTGATGCTTAAGTCGCGTATCCACGAAGCGAGGCTGCCACGCGCGGCCGCTTCTCGCAGCAGCCTCGCTTGTTTCTTGCCTCGCGGTTTTGTTCTTTTGGTAGCGAGGCAAGAACTCAGAGCAGCGTGAGCCACCAGTTAGTGCGCGGCAATTGAGACAGTTGAGATCGGGTTGAGTGATGACGTTTTTAACAACTAACAGTCCACACGGAGCGAGTTAATCACTGCTAGGCACCTTTGACTCGCATTCAAAAACCGATAAGAAATGGGTTACGGATGAGATAGATTCGCACTGCCGCGCGTCTGCGCACTAAATTGTGAGGCAAGGTTTCCATTAAACGAAGCAAAATTCATGACGCAACCACGCGAGACATCCTCTCCGTGGATACGTGGCTTTAGTTTTTTGTGAGGAAATGCTATCTAATATTTTGAGTTTGTTACAGACTGAGGAAAGTGTATCTGTTGAGGATTTTATATTTGTAGCAAAGTTTATCTTAAGGTATTTTTATGAATAGGTACACTATAAATACGAACAGTGAGAGACCTGTCACTTGGACTCAGTGACGCTGGTCCCCTATATAAGACAACACAGAGCATCTGAGTGAAATACAAGTTTATTAGGAATAAAAACACATTATAGAATTATGTTGGGTTAATTTGTATCTAAGGTAAATGGAAGATAAATTAGAATTATACAAAAAAATATGGTGCACATTTTAACATTGAATACCTGTCTAATTAGTGTACTTGTGATTTTGAATTTTTCTTAATAAAATGGTAAAAAAAATATATATTTTTTCATAATTTTGAAGTCTCTCTCTCTCTTTCTATATATATATATATATATATATCTATATATATATATATATATATATATATATATATATATATATATATATATATACACAGGGTGTTTAAAAATACGGGGCATAATTTCAGGTATGTATTTCCCACATGAAGACAATCAAAATAGTTCATTACAACATGTGTCCGGAAATGCTTCATTTCCGAGTTATGGCCTTCACAACATTGAAATTCACCGGAACGTTTTTCTTTCCGCAGGTCGTTGTCATTACTTATTCTTCTTACATATTATTCTTCTCTAGTGTTAATATTATATTATATAATTCCATTGCCGCTGTAATTATATTTTAGTTCCTATTTTATTTTACTTATTTATTATTATTATTATTATTATTATTATTATTATTATTATTATTATTATTATTATTATTTTAATTTTAATATTATATCTGAACTGCGACCGAGCACGAGCGCTGCTCATTCGGTCTCAAATTTTGTTAATACTACTGTATCTTCTTTTTATATTGCTTGTATTATTTTATTTCTATTTCTCTTGTTTTTGTAATTATATTCTTTATTCTGTATTCTGTATATTTAAATTTAAATAAATGTAAATAAATAAATTACAGAAGATGTTCAAAATGTCCACCTCTGCTTGAATACAGACCTCACATCGATGTCTCATTGACCTGCGAACACGATCCCAAACTCCAGGAGTATTGCGTATGTCCTCAGAACATGCCACAATTCGATTCTAAAGGGATTCCAAATCAGGCACCGGGGACGAATAAACCAATGATTTTAAATGGCCCCACAAGTAGAAATCGAGAGGGTTCAGATCAGGTGAGCGTGGAGGCCAAGCAATTGGGCCACCTCTACCTATCCATCGATCAGGAAACTTTCGATCCAAGTACCGGCGAGCCGTACGACTGAAGTGTGCAGGAGCGCCATCATGCAAGAAGTGAATGTGTTGACGATTGATCAGTGGAGTGTCTTCTAAAACATGAGGTATGGTTCCGGTGAATTTCAATGTTGTGAAGGCCATAACTCGGAAATAAAGCATTTCCGGACACATGTTGTAATGAACTATTTTGATTGTCTAATGTGGGAAATACATACCTGAAATTATGCCCCGTATTTTTTAAACACCCTGTATGTATATGTATATGTATATGTAGGCTATATATATAAAGTCAGTCTTTATTTTGTGTTACGCTCTTCGTTTTCGGCAGCTTTTTATAGAGCTATGAAATGCTTAGAGCATCACTCGTTCAACCGGATGGACACGCGTTCTAGAGGTGTAATTCATCCACGAATATCTAGTCAGTAGATTATTAAAACGTTAAATGTTTTCCTGTTTGTTTTTTTACACACAATCCCTTGCGAATCTTTGCTGTAAGGTACGTTTGCCTCTCTTTTCCTTGTCCCTTAATTACCGAATATTGTGGTCAGGAAATGACTTATTTTGGCTAGAATAAAACCTTCTGAGCATCGTAAATATTTTATGCCCTAATAAATATTATAATATGCTTCTTTGGTATACTTTCAGAATGTGTAACATCCTTTGCCTCCAGATATTGACTCATTTCGGTTAAGTGTTTTATCGTCCTCTTTTTGCTACGTTCCACGATTTGTCAATATTAACTTTAATTTTGGTTAAGATATGTCTTAAAGAGCAGGCAGAACACATTGGTAGTTAGTTAAGAAATGCTTGAAAGCTGTATGTTTTAAAAGTGTCGTTCCGCTGTCACGGAAATGCAAGAAGTCGCCTGGACTCTAACTCTGGTAGCAAGTGTGATAGCTATGTATTATACCATGAGGAAGCTCTGTTGAAAAATCAAATTTCATTCAATTCCTTACAGGATGTAATATTGTTCAAAGGACGTAATAAACTTAAATTCCTCATCTTTCTAACCAATTTTCGAACCGAATGCATTTGAAAATATTTCAGGAGAGTGAAATAACATTTTACTAATTATTGTAACTTTTATAATATGTTTCCGATGTTTACTATTATTGTAGTTGGGATAGGACTGGTGTTATCCTACTTTCGTCACCAATGTCACTAAAGCCATCACCACCAACTACATGACCTTCACTACCGTCATCTCTTTTTTGAGGGACTACATCATCTACTGACTGTGAAATCCTAGTACGGAAAAGTTACCTGGTTGAGATTTTTTGGGGGTTTCCCTCAATTCTCTAATAGCAAATACAGTAGGACTCCAATTTAGAGGAGGGAGCATTTAACTTGAAAGCAGGGTTGGTTCAGTTCATGCGACGCTGCTGTCGTGTAGACAATGAGTACTCGATACACGATAAAGATGGCAGGGAAGAGAACAAGACTGAGCCTAGAAGAAAAACTGCAGGTTATGCTACAATAGAAAATGGTGAACAAATAAGTAAACTTGCTAAGCGATGTACTCTAACCTTATCTGTTGTATGCAGGATAAAAAGTGACAGTGAAAAAATAAATGCTTTTGCAGAACTGAAAAACAAAGAGGGTAATGTAAAGAAGAAACAAATCTATGAAACTTCCTGATAACAAAAAATTAGAGAATGAAAAGTTTGAATGGTTCAAGTAAAAGAGAAGTGAGGGAATTCCTATGTCAGGTGAAATACTGAGTGTGAAACCCTCTGAAATTAACAATAAACTTGGTGAAGATACAACATTTAAAGCTAGCAATGGGTGGTTAATAAATTTTAAAGTGCGTCATGGCATTAGACCTCAACACAAGGTGAACAATGAAGTGCTGGATAATTTTCAGAGATTATTATGTACTCGTAATTAATTTTATAATTATTTTGTCACGAAATAAGTGATTGAACAGGTGTTCATGGAAATATATTTGTTATTTTTTGGTTTGTTGAAATTGCGAAAATATTATGTTTACGTTTTATTCTGTTTAAAGAGATGTATATTTTATTTATAGAAGGAATTTATTTTTTATGACACCTATAAAAGAATAAGTAGACTGTTTTGGTATTGTATACTTAACTACATGCTAATAATAATAATAATAATAATAATAATAATAATAATAATAATAATAATAATAATAACAATAGAACAGGTTCATATTAATAAAGAACAGGTTCGTTTTAATAGTTATTCTATGTCCTTCTTTATTGTACCTACAATAACATCTGAACGAGTGCAGGGGTATTGCTGCGCGAAGGGCATCGTCTCAGGAGAACTTAGTGTTTGCAAGGTATTCCTCTAAATTGGAGCCCTACTGTACTAAGTAACTTTCTGCGTTGGAATCTTGACTCATTTCGCTGACTTTATAATTTTCATTTTACTTTTACGCTACATAACCATAGCTATTGATAAATCATCATACAATAAACCATTAAAAAAATTACATCATCTAGATCAGGGTCGTCAGCACTCGCTAAAATGGGTAAAGGGAAGCGAAGCGGAGCCGTCCCGTGTGCCCCGTCGTGCAGCAGGAAGAGGTAGAGAGCATACCCGCTAGCAGCTACGAATGCATATAGTTCAGTGTGTTCTCCGCGGGGAAGAGACACTAGCCCGAGGGTGTTCTGTGCTGATGACCGCTGATCTAGATGTTTTGACTTTTGCTTGGGATCAAAACTAGACTTTCTCACATAGTCATGACCAGGGTTAGGATTCTTATGATTTAGCCTTTACTGATACTTATAAAGTATCTAGAATATTTTAACACAATTTGTACGTTTCATCCATCCTGCCGTAAAATACATGAATCTTATAGAACCTAAAAAAAAGGCTAAATGACACATTTAAATCTAAAAATGGCCAAACTGAGTATAAAAACCAAGAAAGAGTAAATAGGAAAAAAAACTAAAAATGCAAAACAATATATAGGCCTATTATATATACATACCACTATACAATTAAGTACAGGGACATCATTTTATTTTTAATTCAATTTTTATTGTACCTGAGTTTTTTAATGTACTTCACTCCCACTCCTTCTACTAATGAAGTTCCAACTGTCCACACAGAATCAAGGCCGCATATAGTAAACAGCACTGAGTTAGTGAGTATAGTACGTTCCAGAAATATGTTCAGGGTTTCCAGTGACGAAAGAGCTTTCAATATTGAATGATATATTTTCGCACAGGTACTGTCCGTTTGCCTACGTCGCATCCCGATTTCCCCATGTAAAAGCTGGGCTGTCTTAGCCCTTTTCTGAAAACATTAATTTCAGTTAGGAATTGGACGTTTACGTAATATTATACAACTGTTTAATATAACTTAAATAAAAGGGCCTCGTTAAGTAATTAACTGTCATGTGATTTCCCCCCTTTCTACGATCCTGCGGCATAACCACTTGGACGGACAGTAGATAGTATGTCTGAGTAATTTTATCTGTGCGGGTCGGACAGAAGTGAATATTGAAGTTTCAGTATGTAAGGTACTCTTTTATAGAGTAGGTACAGAATTATTTCAACATGAGTTACTAGTACGAAGGACGAAACTGGTAATTGGAATTAGATGCAATAGTCTATAGTGCGATAATATGCACAAAAGAACTGAAACCTGTATCGAAATGAACGGCCACCATTTTCAAAAATGTTTAAATATTCTTATTATGAATATTTTTCAATTTAGGCTAACTTCTTTCTCTATATTGTACGCTAATGTGCTGTAGACAGTATAATATGCACTGCATGATGAATACGTTCGCATGGATAACTCAGTTCGTGAGTAAAAACACTTATTCTTAATTCAGTACTGTATTTTGATTAAACAAAAACCTAATGAAAATGATCGAACTCAAAATCGCGATATTTCCTAGTTTACGTAAATGGATGAACCACTTTTCTTCCCTCCTATACCTAGTAAAGTGATTTGTTACTGTTTACGCCAGTATCATCGAACTCCAGTCGTGGAAGGGGGGTAGCAAACTGTGTTTCCGGTTCTCTAAAGGTATAGCCAGGTTAATATTAAAAGTGTTAGTAAAAATAAAATGATGTCCCTGTATATTTACAATAATACTGGCTTGAATCGGTAAATAATATACGAAAGAAACGAATAATTATATAAAAAATTCATTTAAATTTCGAGATTAACACATTGTTGGCTACATTCAATTGTTGATGCAGACATATTCTGGGATCTTGCATTATTTAATTATAGTTATTTGCTAGCGTTTCACAGACGTGGTTCAATAAATTTTTACTTTTGGCACAGATATGCCTAAATTTGCAGCATCACATGCATAATATCTACGTACTTCGAAAATGGATAGGCGACGATTCCAATTTCACAGTAAAGGGTAGAAAAAATCTTCTGCCAAACTTGTCAAAAGAAAGTAAGTAGACAATGCATAATTCTATTTTACTTTGTTTTAATTCCGAGTTGAGTGTATTCTTTTACTTTTTGTGATTATGTTCTAAAATATTATCTAAATTTAAAATTAACAGGAGACAAAAGTTATTTATCTGAGGCTATGCATCGTTTGGAAAGTGCTTGTATATCGTTGAAATGGTGTATAGACATTCTTGCGTTAGTATCTGTCTCGATGGAAATTCGATGTGAGTGCAGCTTGCTACCACAAACGGATTCTTTTGCGGAACTCAGGATTTGACAAAATGAAGGAAGTGTGTGCAATTCTTGAAGGGGAAAAAATTACGAGAAGTTCCTTGGGGATCCAGCATCCGTGGCAGCAATGAAACTTGCCCCCATGACAATCTGTGCCGTTGAAAGGTTATTTTCATTATACAAAACATTGTTGACGGACAATAGAAAAGTATTAGCACCAGACAATTTAGAAATGTGGCTTGTCATATATTGTAACCAAGAATCTTAAATTCATATAGCAAGCAGTAAATTAGTTGAATGAAAGTGTCATACTGACGCCATCATGTCATATTAATCAGTTATATTTTATTTTTGTGTAAAATTTATAAACTGATAAAGGATAGTGTGTTTATGGTTAAGAATGTAAAAGAAGGGCATTTCATTTATACAAAAAAGGTCAAAATGGTCCCTTAAAAATCTTAACTCTGGTCATGACCATGTGGTTAACACCATGCAAGGACACCGCGGAGAAGTCGCAGGACAAGTTCAAGACAAAAGAAAGACACTTAGTCCCATGAAGTTGAGACAAAAATCCGCGGCTAACCTATCAGCAACATTACCACCAAAAGAAAGCAACAGTATCATGATTTTACATTAGGCTAACTCTGCACTCGAGACTAAAAGCAGCAGTTTCTTTAGTGCATTTGTTCAGTTTCAACACTATACAACGTGAACTTCCATTTTGTAGATTTCTTTGATATATTGTCTCTGAAGTAGTGCGTGACAGAAAATTACAGGAATATTTGAGACGAAATGCTAATCATATAACATTCATCTTTCTTCAAATTTAACGTTTGTTAGCTTGAAGAGGATTTTGGCAGAAATACCGAAAAGGCATTAGGAGATTTCTGGCTTCTTTTATTCTTGGATTAATGTACTATAGTAATATGCGTTACAAGAGCGGTATGTTGAAGTTTTCATGTTCGAGGAAAAGTTTGAAAAAGCGAAACGTAGTTGAACTTTTTTAATTTCCGAGAATTTAAAGAAAACATACCGCTCGTGTATCGTACATTATTTTGTGCGAAGATCGTTTATTACATACCTGAAAAAGGAATTTCTAATTAGTTGCAATGAAATCTCCATCTTGGTTTCTGGTCAATGACGGCAAATTTGCAAAAAAAAAAAAAAAAAAAAATCTATCTTCAACATTGTTGCTTTAAAATGTTTTCTGTATTTACTATACTCCAGCAGGCCGTGATATACGTCTGTCTTTTTTTCCCCCAGTCTATAAATGCGAACTTAAAACAAACGGTAAGGTTATGTAATGATTTATTTTTCATTTTAATATTTTAACAATATTATTTATATAACATATTGCAGTAATAACATCGGCAAGTTTGTTGATTTTTTCACGGCTTCCTTAATGTTACTTGCATCACAAATGCAGTAAGTTTAGTGGAGATTGTAGAGTTTACTTAATTTTTGCAAATATTTAAAAACAATAATTAACATTGCAATTTAGGTGAAATTGCAGTGGTAAGTTTCCAATTTATAATTATTACTATATTGAACGTCTCTAAAAATAATATGTTAAAAGCCTAAAGCAGTAAAATCAATATGTCACTTAAGCGGTAAGAAGAGGGAAATTGTTATGTGTGTTAGGTTGGAAATACTGAATGTGGAATTTTAGACTTTCCGCGGATTGGTTTTGTGCGGAAACCAAGCAAATACGCACGATCTCGCACAAAAGTATTTTACTTCATTCATTCATTCATTCATTCATTAATTCATCAGATTCAAAACTATTGTCTTTCACTTTGAAATTATAAATAAAGCTGATTACACGCATTTCTATCAACGTGTCTCTAGAAATGACAAAAATTTCGATTTCACTCAAAATAAAGCCAAAAGAAAGAAAGAAAAGGAAACGTAATATATCAAGGTCTTGGACAAGATGGACATACAGTAACTTATATACTCAGCCAAGAGACGGAGCATAGGTTTAACAGCTGAATGAATAGTAGGCCTAAGTTATATATGATTTATTTAATTAGAAACCCTTGTATCTGCAGAATTTATTTAGCATAGTATATAATAGAATAATCATTAGAAGAGGAAAATAAGTTATAAAGAAGCTTGGATCGTGCATTACTTGATGATACACATAGAGTTCTGTGAAGACTAATCCGAAGTCTTATTCTCAACGAGTCTTTGTTTATATATCCGAACTCATTCACGCGACCATCAAGAGAGGTAGTAGTAGGTATTAAATTTATAGAAAAAATATTCTTAAACAAATTGGTATATGCGTGTTGTGACATTTCACTAACACTTTGCGTGCTCAGTATATATTATGAAAGTAAATTTTGAAATGGCAACGTGACCTTTCTCGATTAATATTAATATTTCTATGTGGTGGGGGAGATTCTGTAACGACAAACAACTTAGAGGGGGGCGCATAATATTTGTAAACTTGCTTTACCACTTACCACAAATACTTGTCTGAGGGCCAAAAGCATAGGATATTTCCAATATGTGTTCTCTCATAATTAATATTTTCGATGTTTTCGGTTTGAAGATTTCTTAATATCTCCAATGTAATTATTGAATTTAATTATCCAGTAACTTATATGGGATTAATGAAATATCTAGTGTATGTCTCGAACAGAGTATCATTCCAAGAAATTAGGTATCCGAGAAGATCAGTCAGAATTCCAAGCTGGACGATCTGTTATTGATAACATCTTCACTTTACAGATGATACTTGAAAAACGCTCGCAGGTGGGACAAGAGACTCTTATCACCTTCAGTGACTTGAAAGAGGCTTTCGATAGTGTCCCTGTTGACAATTTGCAGAAAAAGTTGAACTAGATTGAGATTAATTCAATATCTGTAAATACTGTCTTTAAACTGTACGAGCAAGAGATAAATTAAGAAATATTCTAACTAATGTATTTGATATGAACAGGGGCCTATGTGCTTCAAGATGATTTTGTCACCCACATTCTTAAAATTCTATCTCGGAGAAATTCAGCGGAATTGGCATGGGAAGTGTAAATGTATGGGGATGTTACTAGAAGATAACAAGGTCTTCCAAATTGCATTATGCGGATGACCAGACTATAATGGTAGAAGATGACGAGCAAAGGAAACTCCAAGAAGGGTAACTGAAGTGTGATTTGAAGATAACATGAACAAGTGCGAGTGCTTGGCAATGATAACTATCAAGTCTGTGAGTTTGGTGATGGACATAATAGAGATTGCAGGCGTGGAGAAAGTATGATTTTAACAAGCTGAACATTAGTAATGATGAGATTATGGTGACAATAAAGAAAGGGCGTGCAGTCAAAAGTTCACTGCATTCAGTCTAATGGAACTGTAAGTTTGAAGAAAGAGATTTTGGAGTATTGCTTTTGTAAGTACTACTCGTATTAGGCCTGTGTTGTCTCTAATGACGGCCTTGTTTTGACCATACGAGCCAGAGAGACACAATTTGTACTTGTTTATTTTTCATATATGCTCATACAGTGCTATGGGATTGAAGAATCCTATGGAACTTTTAAAAGAGTTACTATTGCCAGTACTACTACTATAAAATTAATTAATTACAAACTGTCCCCCATTGAGGGTAGCCCTTACGAACTCGGCATATCCTCAAAAAATAAATATACATATGTAAACATAGATAATTAAATAAAAAAAAACGAAGAAAAGGGCGTGAAAAATTTCAATTTCCATTAATGTGGCACCATGTGATTAATCAGGATTGAGCAGTTTTTTAACACTATTATCACAATTTCATTCCTCAGAGATATTGGCAGAGTAAATTACCGTTGAAATTCTTCTAATAAAAAACTGGTGTAGTCCCTCGAGCACCTGTGAGCAAGCCGAATACCTCAACGTGAATTAAGGCATATTTCAGCTTGAAATAGTTAACTGTAGGCTCATAGATCGACTTCTTCTCATGGTAGAACCCGCTGACTGATGACATCCTACTTCAAAACGAATCGTGGGATCCACAATGTCGCCCTGTTTAGTGTCAGCATTGTACGCTAAAATGCTACTACTACTACTACTACTACTACTCCTGCTGCTGCTGCTGCTGCTGCTGCTGCTGCTGCTGCTGCTGAGTAATATATTATTTTGATAAAGATAATCTTTGTATAAATTATATCACAGTTTCTGATAGTCGAAATAAGGACAGTAGAGGTAAGGATGGTGGCATTAGTAGAACTAGTAGAAATGATACAAGAGATAGCACTAGTAGCAGCGATAGAAGCAATATTGCAGTAGACGAAGTAATGATATTGATATCAATTGCAACCGAGGAATAGACTTTGGCACCAGTAGCCGTCAAGCAATATTGACATTGGCACCAGCAGCTGCTGAGGAAATGAAATTGGCACCAGTAGTAGCCTATCAATTACCACTGACACCAGCAGTTGCCGAAGAATTTTAATTCGCGGGTGCTCATGTAAAGGGGGTTAAGTATGAATTGGCTAATTTGGAATAAGTTTAGGTTTGAACTATCCACAGTTACTTTCCTTTTGTGTTAAAGGGGTTAAGTAATTCTTCCATCTATGATGCAGTTACAGTGCTCTATATTTAGTGACGAAGAGGGTCTTGTTTAGTACCAAAGGAGATACTTAACCCCCTTGACACGAGCAACCTCGAATTATTACCAAAAACCGCCAGGACTTTGCATTGGCACGAGTAGGCTTGGAAGAATTGGCAATTGGCACCAGTAGCTGCCGAAGAATTAGCATAGATGCCGGTAGCCTTCAAGAAACTAGCATTTACACCAGTACCTACCTAGAAATTGACATAACACCACTACCGCTTAGAAATTGACATTGGCAGCTGCAGCTGGCGAGGAATTAGTGTTACACCAGTAGCCGTCGGGAAATCAGTATTAGCATCAATAGTTTCCAAGAAATTGCCATAGTACCTAGCAGCTATTGAGGAATTGAAATTACAACCAGCAACTGTCGAGGAATTGATATTAGCAACAGCAGATCCCTATGAATTAGCATTAGTACCTGTAACCGTCGAATTAATAGTTTCTGAGGAATTGGCATTCGTACCAGCAGCTGCCGAGGATTGGCACTAGCACCAGTAGCTCCTGATGAATTGCCATTGACACTAGGAACGCCGAGAAATAGCCAATGGCACTAACAGCTGCCGAAGAATTTGTATTGGCTCCAAAAACTATTTAGGAATTGGCATAGACACTAGCCGCTGCTGAGGAATTGACATCGGTACCAGTAGCTACCGAGACTGACATGAGTACGAATAATGTTATGCTACGCCTACTAGTAACAAACATGTCAGCAGTGGTATCAGTAGCAGTTAAGTTAATAGAAGAATTAAATATAATGAGAATGTTAGTAGCATTCTTATTACTTATTGGAAAAGTGATGTGAATTGTTATAGAGGAAAGTCAAGAATTAAAAGGAAATGTTTACAGTCGAGAACGATGTTACGTACCTAAGCACATAGCTTGGAATGCAGGATAAGTAACTTTGCATTTAAATCACTATAACAAGAAAGAATGGAGGAGATAAGTCTAGTGCTTGCTGGAGACTAGATGCATGATATAAACTATATGGAGGAGGTAGGAGAGAATTGAAAACGCCCTACGAATAAAGATTTAGAGCGTATTTGCTACAATATGCATGGAGCATGGGAGGTAACTGCACCATTCATTGCAAAGCGGCTGTCAGAGACGGAGAGTTTACGTGCTGAGATATAAAGAGAGGTTGGAATGAAGGAAGTGCTGCGTGGATTAGAAGCCTTGACAATACGCGGGATTGATAATCTGAAACATGAGCTAGAATTGTGGAAACACCACCTACACGTCTTGAAAGTGTTATTGTCCCTCTTCCTCATATAATGAAATACCTTCGGTAGGTCAGCAACGAAGTCAGGGTTACATTTCATACGAGACACCAACAGTTATTTGGAATTGTTATATAAGGTAAGTCTCCCAAAGTTCGCCACCTTCAGCAAATTTATTTTTAAATGGATGATGAAGTCATATTTCAAAAGCGTAGAAAATTGCGTTGCAATATTCATACTAACTATATATTTCGTAAAGAATAAGGTACTAATTTTAAATTACTTTTTTCTTTTTTCTTATACATTTTTCTGGTTTGTACTTTTTGCCGTTCGTGTCAAATTTGCGTATCGTGATATATATATATATATATATATATATATATATATATATATATATATTTATATATGATTGAACTTTGATCTTTTGTTTGTTTTTTTTTTTTTCTTTTCTGTAGAACCAAATTTCAGAACAAGAAAGTAATGTTGGTTTGGATGCAGTTAGCTTACAATATTTTCTTAATATACCCCGTAGGCCCTACCTTTTCACAAAGCTGTAATATAACTTGAACGAAATCGAGATACCTGTCTTTAAAATTTCAATAGAATGAATTAAATTACTTGGAGGTATTTTTTTTAAATATTTGTTCCAGTTATACATACTCATAAGCTTTGCTTAATTGAGTTGCCAGCCGATGTTAAAAGAGAAAAAATGAACTGGACTATAAGCTAAACATGAGAAAGAAACTATCTTAAAGATTCACTTCGTTTATCTTTAATAGCATGATAATAATTAAAACCTTGATTTTTTGACATAAGTTTTGAAGTTGCTCCGCCGGAATCGTACTGGGGACTTTATTATTCTTAAAAATCTGTCGTCCTAATCTGACAGACTGTACTCACCAGACTACCGGAATCGACCTGGCCCTGAACAAAAATACTCTCACAGAACTTGATCCTACTTCTTGAACAGAAAATCTTGCATCCACTTCCCGAATTTGAACTCAAGGATCAGAACTCACAGAAGTATGAAGATGTTGGCCTAGTATTTCGGCGAAATTTATGTCAGTATTATTGAAGATAACCCGTGCAATAAGACCACCGTTATAAATCTAATTAAAATCCAAGATTTATAGTACAAAACACATTGATGCAAATAAAATCTTCTTCAACAAATAAGTATGTTCCAATGCTGCATAATCATACTTAACAATACATTAAGCTATATGGTTCCTGTTCACAGGTACTTATAATCAAATGCAGAAATCTTCACTGTACTACAATGACGATAAAGCAAGTGCAAAGTTATAAAATATAGTTGTATGAATTTCCTGTCGTGCTCGTTGTTGGAGTAGAATTTAAATACAACTGCGCTTTACAAGTAAATCTGTTTCGCAAGTTAAAAATACTAGTAGTAGATACATTACCATAAGATGAACATTAAATGATTTCAACAAATTTTTTTTGTAAACTACATAAGATAAGCAACGAGGTGATATAGTTTATCCATTATATAAGGCTGTCATCATTTGAAAGCATGAAATTCAAGCTGCAATGTCTTTTACTTACAAATCAGCCTCAGGGTAATATCAGGAGCAAGGTGATCATTTCAGTTCGTGCACCTCTTGTTCAGAAGTACCCTGGTAATCGGCTTCAGGCACTTTTTCATTAAAATGACAAACTTGCTTCTTATGTTTTTATGTTAAATAATTGCCGCTGTAAAAATTGCAATTGTGATACTGATTTATTGAAAATCAGTTGGATACCTAATCTTTCCTGACGTACTGTTGAATCTACTTTAATGAGCAAGAAGTTAATTGGAACTCGAGAACAACTAATAAAGAACTACTTTTGAAATCCGAAGTTGCACAATATAAAATACAAACAAATCGTTAAGAAAGAATCTAACATTACAAATCATATTGAAACTAGAGTAAGCATATATTTTTTACTATTCTGTTACATTGAGATTCTTCAAGTATACGTCTATACTTGTTAGTTCTTTCATGCACTCGATACATCCGAGATTTCCTGGTTTTAAACCAGCCTATGGTGATGGAATTTAAGAGCAAAATCATGCTCATAATTTCATGATCGGGTGTCCGGCTTTTGGAGAACATGCCGTCCTTTTTTTGACATTGTCCTCTTGTCCTCTAGGCATTTAAAAATGTTCCAAAATGTCGAACTTAAAAAAAAAAAATCGACTACTAGAAACTGCGTATTTATTGCTCTAACCATGATACCAAGTCATTTTATGATGTACAATATAATGTTCTCTAGCGGTTGTTTTTGCTAAAGAGTACTGTTTAGTTTTTGTTTTATATCCGTTTGTAACATTGTCCCGGAACTTTACCATTTTGTGCAGCAAACGTTATTGTTCTTGCCCATTAAAGCCAAATATGTATTAGTAGAGTTACAAAAGAATGGTCACGTAGAAGATTGCAAACCTCTTGTTAGTGAGGTTTTAATTACTTGGAGAAATGAGAAGTACTTTTTCAATAATTTTTTATGGTTGCAGTTTAATAAATGTGTTGAATTGTATTCTTGCTTAAGGTACATGAAACAGAGAGACATTGAGACTGATATTTAAGTTGTATGACCAATATAAAAAACTGAAAGCATTTGTAACTGTTAAGAGTGACAATTTTTTCTTGGACAAAATGGATTCTCAGTGGAGTGAGTTCTTTCTTGAAATTAACAATAAAGGCTATTTTATGAACTTAAAAAAAATATGAATTTTATTTTTCTTCACCTACCTTAAATTGTATTGTTGTAAGAGGGTTTTCAATGATGAGGATTTATGGTGTGTTAAAAGAAACATACTGTTGCCCACTTCTGAGAAGAAAATAATTCTTGTACATTACAACTTTAAGAACATGACCTGAATAGAAGAACATGACCTAACAATTTAAAAGGAAATGAGTTAAACAATCCTATCTACAAGCCAGTGTGAAAGAACAAAATAACAATAATTCAGTTCTCCTTAGACAACTTTGAGCAAATTAAAAATTCCCATGAAATAGTGTGTATAAAATTAAAACTCTCACATGGAAAAAGTTCTTCTACTTGTTACTTATATGCTTTAATTACTACCCGACCTGAAACGTAATACTTTGAATACTTACGAAGATATCTCACAAGTATTAGGTATACGTAATATATAATATTCTACTTTTTTAAATTTCTACATGGAGATCAACAACGTAATAGTAAAAAGACATCCTACGTAAGATGTAAGTGTACAAAATAGTTTCATCACTTGAGGAAATCGTGGAACTGCCCATTGTCCTTCTTTTTTAGTAAAATGTCCTTCCTTTTTCACATTTTTGCCAACAATTAGGTTTTTGAGTATTCAAGTTTCAGAATACGGTGGAATACCCAAAAACCTAATTGATACCTTATTTCTGTTTGAGATTCTTGAGAAACTTGTTCTTACTTCTACTGTAGGACTCTGTTATCAGAGTTGATCCGAGTTGCCTTTTAAACTTTGGAAACTATGTTGGTAACCCGATTTAAATTGTAAACTCATTCATTGTTTAGTTTACTGCATTTTAATTGCGTCTTTGACCGTGATCCATCTTGATTAGAAGGCCGAGCACTGGTTTACGATGACCGCTAACTCGACTTCAAATCTCGGTGATGGAGAAGTTGTATTTGTGGTGGATAAAACCAAGATTGTGAAGGATTTTCTTGGGGTTCTCTCCTCTTCCGCTCATCCGTCCACTAACACACTTCACAATTCCCCTTTCATTATCATCTCTGCTTCGAAAAATGTGGATCTCCTGTATTTGTGTGGCATTAGAGCCGTCTTTCGCGTCAATAAATACTACTCGCGGTTTGTTAAAAAATTGGTAGATGATAATGACAGTGAGTTCTAACGACTAGTAGTTCTGTATAAAAGACACCGAAGCTCCCACAGATTTCTGCTTGCTTGAAGGGGATATGACGACTCATATCTGTGAGGATTGGCAGATCACCACCAGATTAGAAGCGTGGAGATGTTTGCGTAGTGTGGCTGATGGTGGGGCCGCCATGGCCGGGAAACAATCGGCACGCAGTTCATTCCATCATGGGTGCACAAGAAGCTTCATCAGGCTATACTGCATACGGCTGCTTCAGTTCCAGACCGATAAGCATCTCTTTACTCACTATAGGCCTACTTTTATCCTGGAGCGTTTCAGATATTTTCGTCAAAGCCATATGTACTAAAACTTTTAATATATTTTAATTAAAGTTTGTTAAAATATAGGGTAAGGTTGCCATCAATGGACCACATAACTTCTTTATGGAATTTAAGAAAAACTATTGAGTCAAATATTATGATTTTAAATTTCATGAATTCCTGGTATGAAGGACTATCAACTGTATAATAATCAATATCGGAATACAACTTCGAAAAAAACAATGAACGGTTTTAATTTTTCGCCTAGTGGTCCATTCATGGAGACCTAGCTCCACCATTGGACCAGTTGGGTTCTATGAATGGACCATCGGGTTTCATGGAAACATTTCTTCCTAAACACACTCTGACTGATGTATATAACAAAATGTTTGTCATTTGATTTATTTTAAATGATACAGATGGTTAGATAAATACAATCATACCCAATGCAACTGAATTTTAAAAAGTTGGAAGATGAATAAACCTGCATGTGTTCAGAAATATGGATTATAAAATTACTGGTTTCACGTCTCACAGTGGTAAACAACATGTTGTCACTGTAACTTTAATCATGTAGCAGGCAGTAAATAAATTCTATTTTTACCTTGATGTCTTGGACAGTTTTTCTAAATGCAATTCAAACAAAAAAAAATTTTTTTACAATATTTTCACGTTTGTACAGTTCCTTAAATGCAATTCAAACAAAATATTTTTTCACATTCTTTTTCACTCCTGCACAGTTTTCATGTACCTACTGCCTGCATGTCATGCACTGGATCATGTCTTCCACTGACTGACTTTGACACATTTCACAATACCAGTCGTTATTGGTACTCCGACGAACTTTCTTATCTTCACTTGAAGGATATGTTATTTTTTTTCTTTTCAAACCTGTTGATGATTTGCGTAACTGCTGCTTGTACGGAGAACTTGTCAGGACGAGAGCTTTTTGTGTGCCTTTCTTTCCTCTTGTGCTTGCAACAGTGGTAGCTGCTTTTGGCAAAGGAGATAATTCAGCGAGAGGAACGACCAAATTATAATTAGGCCTAGGTCTATTTGTTGTCGGATTACAAGAGTCAGTGCAATTGTTGTCCTTCCCTGGACCTTCGGTTACTTTATCTGCGTTGCTGCTCCTCCAGCTGATTCATTTCCTGTTGCTTCTGCTCCTGGCACTTTCTCACACATCGGATTGATTGCTGCTGTATTTGTTGATGCTGCTGCTCCTACAGTCGATGTCTTCTGTGTTGAAATCGTTGCTTCTACTGCTGGAATTTTCTCTGTGATTGAACTGGTCGCTACTGTGGTTCTTGATGCTGTTGTTTTTGTTCCTGTTGATGTATCTTTTGCTACTGGCACTTCCTCGACCACTGGACTGGATTGCAGTACAGTTGAAGTAGAAAAATGATGATCTTTGAAGACATCTCACTGTCTACAGGCCACACTCCAGCACGGGCAAAACCATTAATTGCTGTCCCAACAGTAGCTGCTCTCCCATATGTCTTCCCAAATAATTCAGCCACCTGAAATTGGGTTACCGCTCGTCCTAGATGTAACCTCAACCATTTCTCCATTTCATCAATGTAGTAGCAGCTTAATGGCTTAAAGAACGTCTAAGGGTTGGAGTCTGTGTGTTGTATGGCCTGGAAGGGAAAGTAGTACAACCCCACACTGTCGAGCAAGATCCAGTGCTTCAGGATTTTTAGTGTGTGTTGTATGACCATCCAAGAGAAGTAGTACTTTATGGTCATTCGATGGTTTTACAGTGTCTACAAAATGATGTAAATATTTTACAAACAACTCTTTGTTTATGTAGCCACTACCTGGGTTGAATGCAAACACTGTTCCCGGTGGTGTTCCATCCATTAGTTCATCCTTAGCTCGAGTACGCTTGAATATCAGCATCGGTGGAATATATTGGCCAGCAGCATTGGCACAACAGACAGCAGTAGTAGTCATACCTCTCTCTCCGCTTGCAATGGACCCGACTTGTTGTTTTCCTTTCTTGGCTATTACTTTTCTGGTCCTCTGCATCGTGGAAAGGCCCGTACCATGTACCATGAGTGATCGAGACGCGAGCTCGGAACCCCAGCGGTAAAAGGTGCGCGTTCTAACCACTCTGCTACTGAGTGGACCACAATAAAATATATTTATGTTTAATTATTAGTTAACAAGCTATATAAGTCAAGATAAAGCTCAAATATATATGCTGTTCATTTATATTAAGGCGTGCCCATGGATGGACCAGTGGTCCATTCATGGAAACACTTAGTGGTCCAATGGTGGAAACAGTGCACGTTTCTACTCGCCGCTTGTGTATGGCAAAGCTGAAAATTCAACAACGTATCTAAACATATCAATGCAAAGCAGATGAATCACACTTAGCAATGATGTAAGTTGAGCGCTATAAAAACGTGTATCTTCTTGTCGTATGAACTTTAAAATTATGCTCGACACAATATCACAATGTTGAAATAACTTTACGAACACAGCACGTGCGTCTGAACTCTTCCAGAACCTCGTAACTAACATGGCAGCTTCTTTGTACACGGAAGTACTAAATAAACTCACCAGATCGTAGCAATTATCAAAAGGACAAAAGTTACAGAAGTGGTCCAACCGTGGCGCTGGTCCAATGATGGCAACCTTACCCTACGTATTGTAAGCAATAATAACATGAAAAATGAATAGATATACTGTAGGTTTGGTTATCTCAACTTTATTTTGTTTCTTTACTTATGTAGAACAGCGTAATAATTTCTGAATGCGTTCTTTATTCGAATTTTAATGTACGGTAATGTTTTTATTGTTTACTAGCCATAGCTACCCTTATCAGTGCATGAGGGTAGGTCATTAGAGGGAACCCAAGAGGTGGAACTTAATCTGAGAGGATTCGATCCGAAATTGGGATGGAATCTGATGTGGCTTAGTGGATTGAGCGTCAGCACGTAGAGCTGAAAACCCGGGTTCAAATCCCGGTACCGGAGAGAATTTTTCTCTGTTCCACTCTTCCATAATTCTATTAGAATACAAAGATTTACCAAATTCAGTGTTTTAAGAAATGTAAAAAAAAAACTTTTTTTTTGGCAAGATTATATTTTATTTTGGTTGGTTTACATATTTGAAGGTTTGAAACATTTTCTTCTTTTTCCATAAAACTTCAGTGATACCTTACTGTTTTTATTCATTTTTTCTTTACTTCTTGTCAGGTTTTATGTTTTTCACAGACTGTAACTTTATGATTTGTTATATTATGTTGTACAACATATTATATATCTGTTCTTGTATAGCCCCTGAATATGAGTTTTACTCGTTCCAGCAGTCTCAATAGAAAAAAAAAAAGTGTTAAATGAATATATTCCTCTTGTTGTAAAGGCGACCTTAAATAAATTTGTTTTAATTTTATTATATCAGCCTGATTGCATTGTATTCTTCACCTGACATAATTAGGAACATTAAATCCAGTTGGGCAGGACATTTAACAGAAATCCAGAAATCCATATAGAGTGTTAGTTGAGAGGCCGGAGAGAAAAAGACCTTTGGGGAGGGCGAGACATAGATGGGAGGATAAAATTAAAATGGATTTGAGGGAGGTGGGATATGATGGTAGAGACTGGATTAATCTTGCTCAGGATAGGGACCGATGGCGGTCTTACGTGAGAGCGGCAATGAACCTCCGAGTTCCTTAAAAGCCGTAAGTAAGTAAGTAAATAAGTAAGTAATTAAGTAAATATATCGGCCTGATTGTGGCGGCATGGATATAAAGCGCATTGCTATTTTAAAACTCGTATATATCGTTAAATATCAGTCGTATAAAAATTTTGCTTAGAATGAAACTTGGAAATATCTGTAAAGCAACATTTGTTATGTAATATTATCCTAAAAATTAAAAAAATAAGCGAGATATTTCGATTTACTTACTTCAGTTCACCTTATAACCTCACTCTTAAACAAATAATTTAGAATGCCATATAGCCTAAAATCTAAGTGGGACCTAACTTATTTTACATACCAATTTTCGAAGAAATCGGTTCAGCCATTATCATGTGAAAAGGTAACAAACATGCATACAAACAAAAATAACAAAAACAAATTTTCGGTCTCGGAACAGTTCATTATAATTCATGTTAACACTAATTATTTTTGTAAAAGCAAAAATTACCAGAAAAAATTAGGTTACAATTTTATTATTAGTGCTATAGATATTATCTACATTTTTGGTGAATATTTCAGGTTCCATAAAATAAAATTGTCTTAATTCATATATCTTTATGACTTACTTAATTGTATACGTGGTTTTTCTTAGTGCAATTCTTAAAATTTTTTTGTCAGATATTTACTGTCCATTGAGTTGTTTTCAATTTTTCGCGTCGCATTGTTCTCAATCATACTGTTCAATTTAACTTTCGAATGTAATTATTTTTGTCCCCATATCCTCTAATATAATATATGATCTTTCTTTTCAGTCTATTGAACTTTTATTCTCTATGTAAGCTCTTCTCTTATGGAGGAGTTTATGATAAGGATTTCGTCACTCCTTGACAGTCGGTGATTTTGGCTAGGTTTGAACCGATGAATTCGCTCTTCACGCGCCTATAGTTTAAGACAACATGTGACAGAAATAAACAAAATGTTTATGGGAGTGGCAATAAATCTCAACTTCTTTCCTATAAATTCGAACTTGGGGCCTCTGAACTTGTGCCACAGCGAAATACAGAATTGTTGTAGTAAGAAAAATAAATGGGTATAGGTCTATCTTTGTTTATGAGTGGGAACCATCCATTGTTTTACAGTGAGGCTAATAAAAAAGGGAACGAAAATAATATGTAATTAATATGGAGACGACGTAAAGTTCAGTGAAAATCTATTTCCATTCTTTATAATGAACTTTAAATAAACATATAATTATTAGAGTTTAATTTATTGAAACACCTCATTCTGTAGAATTACATTTTCAATGTAATGTCGATGTCGAAATTAATCTCCTCCAAATTTGTTCATAACAGTCATTAATACACGGGTACTTTCGAATATAGATATTCTTACATGAAACTTATAATTAAAAACTACACTCAGCGACCCTAATATTGATAATGAGCAACGTTAGGTACGCCTTTCTCCGTTCAAAACGATTATAATAATGATACAGGGTTCGTAATAATGGTACTGTTTTTTTGTGTCTATGGGGAGGAAAAAAAGAGGTTGGTACGAAGTCCGATAATTAGTGACGGCGAAGAGAGCCGTAACTTAATAATGACTTCCTTGACACTTTGGTCACACGTGCCGGGAAGTTGGGTAACCTATGAACTGAAATAATATAAAAACTCACTCGCATGATGAACTAAAAAACAAGTACCTGCCTGCGTATATTACAGGAATACATCTTAAGTGCATGAAAGGTGTACAAAACATGTGGTAAGCTTATGTTAAAAGCACTGGGAATCAGGAGATGTTTCATCAATTATCCAGTCCTTGGTCTAATCATGGGTGGTCTGGTTAGACCATTTTTAAAATAAATTGGCCTTCTTTAGTTTATAAAATACTACATACAGTGTTGTTGTTTATGTGAAGAATTGCTTATGTGATATTTATGCTTGTTGGAAATTACAGTATGACTACGAAATCAGGAATTAAACGTATGCTCACTGTATCATACGCAGATATACATGAATGTTTGCGTAAATAAAATAGGTTGTACAGTATTCCTGTTAAATGTGGCTTTTGTTGTATGCATTCGTTTTTTTAATTCACTTACAAGTTACATTATTTTATAATATGAATTAATAATGAATATGACGTCAGGAAAGTCGCTTGTTCTTCATAAACCTTGCAGCGGAGAAAGTATGCGTAGGCCTATTTATACGTTGAATAAAGCGAACACAGAACCTCGAATATAAATAAAGGATTTAAGGATGTAAAACGTACAAGTCTGTATAATTCATAATAGGCTACAAATGATGTTCTTGTTTATATATTCATAACACGTGAGTTACAAATGTGTTGTTAATTCCTGCATGCTAGGCTGTCAGTTTCTATATAGAAACTTTTCCAGTATGTGTGTGTGATCCACGGATATATACCGACAATTTGGAGTCTACACGTGAAATCGTGAAATCATTTTCAATCAAGAAAATCATATGAGCATGAATCTGATTTGGAATAGTTATGCAATTGTTTTAAATTTTGAAAAGTATATCTCTCTCGTCCATACTGTACCTCGTCTTCGCCGACATAGCCTTGTCAAAAACAAACAGAGCAAATATGGATTTGGTCTAGCAGGTTGGTCTGCATTCCTTTAAAGACGTGTAGCCTTATTAAACATAATTAGAACAAGCAGGGGTGTTCTCTATAATTTACAGATTGGCTCGCGAATCTTAAAGGCCCAATTGTGTAAAGCTCTCGACTAAAGATCAACTTTGATCGAAGGTCGGAAAGTGAACCGAGTTCAGACACTTCTTCTATTGTATAAAATTTTCTGCGATCAAATTACCTTGGTTCAAATGCAATCTAAGTTCACGTGAAAAGGATTTGACAACATCGCATAAACAGGTGAAGTATGTGATGCGCGGGCCATGTTGTACATGTTTGTTCAGTGTCGCCAAATTAGCGACTTTAACTCTTTTTCAACAACAATTTCTTTTAACTATTATATTGCTTAAATATAGGTTTAGCGACCTTTTTAACACCCCATAGTGACAAAATTTAATCCTTCTTTGTTGATAATGAGAAATCTAGCGACTTTCCAACTACTTTTTGGCGACTTTCCGTACACTCTGTTGGAGACACTGGTTTGTTTTGTGCATTGTAAATAATGGCGAACAATAAGAAGAAGATTGACCGTTTTCCAAATTATCATGTTATGGTGCTTGATACTGCTAAACATAATAAAGCTTTATAAAACGACAATTTTCGTTTAGTAATACAGTTAATTGAAAATTTATGAATGTACCTATCATATCCATTAATAATTAATGGTTATAAACGCAATATAATTATAGGTTATGTTATTTGATACTGCTGAACACAATAAAGCCTTATAAAATATAAGAATGTTTGTGTATTAAGGCAAGAAATTAAAAATGTAACATATATATATATATATATATATATATATATATATATATTAATATTAATGGTTATTCGTTTTGCACAGTCTGCCACTCGTATATTTCAAACAGAAAAGAAATAACTGAACTTGGATCATCTAACTTAATCGGAGAAATTTCTTCAGTCAAAGTAGACTTTAGTTTAAGACAAATTAATCTCAGATTAGACCTTATACAGCACAAAATTCCAAGTTCAGCTAGAACGAGGATCAATTTAACCTCTGAGCTAAGATTAAATGGTTTATACAATAGGCCCTAAAACGTGCGCTTCACATTTATTAAGTGGGATTTATAAATATATAAATTGTAAACGACATTTTACGCAAGAAAGACGATTTCTTCAATATTTTTAAATATACCGTTCATATAGGATTAACTTAAGTATTTTATTCTGTGTGAAATAAGAAAACACAATTTCTCCAAATTGAATACAACTATCATTATAGTATTGTACAGTATGGCTTTAAGGAACAGTGCCCAACATCCATTCGCTTGTGACATAATAAAATTACACTTTCATAAGTATTTAGTTTGATACTTCGATTTTCTTTATTTAGGGTTAAAAAATTATTCATGCCGTTAAGATTAGTTCTATATCTGTACATGGTCCACCAGAACGCCCAATGAAAACATTATTTAGTAACTAAGGCTTTATACTTTTGAACAAGGCTGCCGATCGGTTTGGTAGGTACTTGTGTAATTGTTGACAGACAAGAGATGCGAAATGGTGAGAGGGATATCCCCTCCCTGAAAATGCAACATCCCCACAGATGCCCCCACACATTGTTCTACTGGAGGAGATTAACCATATGGCAGCTGCTTTCTTTATATGTTGCATGGCATTACATCCATCCTGTTGACAAAAGTGACTAATTCTCCTATTGAATATGCTTTCATATGTCTTTAGTAAACGTTCTCTTGTAAGAGATTGTATCACCAGTCACTTCATTCACAAAAAAAAATCACTTTTCATTCACGTCTCGATATAATGTGCATTATAGTACAAAATATAAAACCTTATTATAGTTCGTTTCTGATCTTTGCGATCGGTTAATCCATAACGAAATGTGAAATTCTCTCATCTTATTATGTCATACCTAAATACTCGGACATCTGTATGGTACCTCATTTAGGGAACTTTGTATGGCAGTACATACAACCTACACCGTCATATTTTGATAACTGCCTAGAATGATTATTATTAATTTATTAAACCTTCTCTGTTGCATGTGTTAATAGAACTTCGAAAATTGTCTTTCAATCCCACATATACTCGCCAAAATATTAAAATGTTACCATATCAATTGTGCCGATAAGCTTTTTAACTGTCGCTAAATAAAAAGCGGAATATATAAATATAGTAAATTGTTAGAAAATCTAAATTAATTGCCCGCTGTGACTGAAGTGGCAAATCGATACGCTGATTCGATTCTCGGCTTTAAAAAGTAGAAGGAGAAGTAGGTAATTGATGTTGAGGAGGAGGAGAAGAAGAAGGTGATATATTGATGAGATGCTGGATTATGGTGATGAGAAGAAGATGAATTGATGGTGAGGAGGAGGTGGAGGAGGAGATAATAAGTAGAAGATACAGATGAGGACGCAGTGGAGATGGAGATGAGGAGCAGGATTGAGATGAATATGAGGAGAAGGAGTAGGAGATGAAGATTAGAAGAAGTAGGATTATGAGATGAATATGAGAGGGAGGAGTAGGAGATGAAGATGGGGAGGATCACGATTATGAGAGGAATATGAAAAGGAGGAATAGGAGAGGAAGATGGGGAGGATCAAGATTATGAGATGAATTTGAGGAGGAGGAGTAGTAGATGAAGATGGGGAGAAACAGGATTATGAGATGAATATGAGGAGGAGTAGGAGATAAAGATGGGGAGGATAAGGATTATGAGATGAATATGAGAAGGAGTAGGAGATGAAGATGGTTAGGATAAGGATTATGAGATGAATATGAGAAGGAGGAGTGGGAGATAAAGATGGGTAGGATAAGGATTATGAGATGAATATGAGAAGGAGGAGTGGGAGATGAAGGTGGGAAGGATAAGGATTATGATATGAATATGAGGAGGAGTGGAAGATGAAGATGGGAAGGATAAGGATTATAAGATGAATATGAGGAGGAGGAGTGGGAGATGAAGATGGGAAGGATAAGGATTATGAGATGAATATGAGAAGGAGGAGTGGGAGATGAAGATGGGAAGGATAAGGATTATGAGATGAATATGAGAAGGAGCAGTGGGAGATAAAGATGGGTAGGATAAGGATTATGAGATGAATATGAGAAGGAGGAGTGGGAGATGAAGGTGGGAAAAATAAGGATTATGAGATGAATATGAGGAGGAGGAGTGGAAAATGAAGATGGGAAGGATAAAGATTATGAAATGAATATGAGAAGGAGTAGTGGGAGATGAAGATAGGAAGGATAAGGATTATGAGATGAATATGAGGAGGAGTGGGAGATAAAGATGGGTAGGATAAGGATTATAAGATGAATATGAGAAGGAGGAGTGGGAGATGAAGATGGGAAGGATAAGGATTATGAGATGAATATGAGAAGGAGGAGTGGGAGATAAAGATGGGTAGGATAAGGATTATGAGATGAATATGAGAAGGAGGAGTGGGAGATAAAGATGGGTAGGATAAGGATTATAAGATGAATATGAGAAGGAGGAGTGGGAGATGAAGGTGGGAAAGATAAGGATTATGAGATGAATATGAGGAGGAGGATGAGTGGAAGATGAAGATGGGAAGGATAAAGATTATGAGATGAATATGAGAAGGAGGAGTGGGAGATGGAGATGGGAAGGATAAGGATTATAAGATGAATATGAGAAGGAGGAGTGGGAGGTGAAGATGGGTAGGATAAGGATTATAAGATGAATATGAGAAGGAGGAGTGGGAGATGAAGATGAGAAGGATAAGGATTATGAGATGAATATGAGGAGGAGTGGGAGATGAAGATGGGAAGGAGGTGAAGATACGGAGGACATGGAGAGAAAAAAGAAGAAGATGACAGAAAGCAGAAATTCTCCAGTCCTGATGAGAATAGCTGTTAGTAGTGGATCCAAGAAATACTAGATTGCCCCTTTTCCCTCCTTTCCCTGATGATAGAACTGATATATAGCTCCGGCACGTTGGATGTATTTAAACATTTCATACGGTGCAAAGAACTGAAACGTCGCATCACTAGTATGATTATGATTACATGTAGGCCTAATGGTGGTAATTATAACTATGATGATAACTTACTATATTCACGTGTGGAATTTTCATGGAACACAAAACGAAGAAGTACCAGTAGTAGAAAAAATAATTATTGCAATTTTAGATAAGATAACTGGGCATAAAACAACATATATGAACATTATTTACAAATATATGAATCAGACGGAAAAATAAATCAATGAACAAATTAATTTCTGACACGAGAAGGGGACAGGGGAACGAGAGGTACTGTTCCGTAAGAGCTACATAATGACAACGTTTATTATAATGTCGCATAATTTTCTCAAGTAAATCATGATGGAAGTTTATGTACCACTCCTGGTGTGTGGTCATATTCCTCTAAATTTGTAAAGTAGTTGGTAGAGAAACCCGCACAGTTCTTTAATGTATGTGAAGCATGCAAAGTGGTCGCATAAAATAAAGCTGGTAGTATTTTGAGTAATTTTGCGTATTGCTTGCGGCTGTACATACATATTTACAGCTATGCACATGGCAACTGATTTTACCGAATTACAAAATTATACTGCGATTAAGCTGCAGCAAACAACCTCATGAGAGGAAGGGGTGCGGCATAAATTATTACTGCATACTTAAGAACTGTTAGGAGGTGAAAGAAGCCTCTTCTACACAGCATAGACGAAGTTGAGGGTATGCAAAAGAGAAGAGAAAAAAGAAGTCAGAAGAAACATTGAAGGAATAGGTATATATCATGAACGCTCATCTGATTATTTGCAATGTTTCTAAATTGCAAACTTTAAATTTATTGAAAGCGCACTGCATCATTCACGAAAGATTTTAATCCCATATACTGCCCTGGAGAGACACTTTCCTAACACAGTTTTAAAATATTATCGATTTCACGTAATCGAAGCTGATGAAGGAACATTTCTGAATTGGGTCTGCTTCATTTACAAAAAGAAAATGACCCCAACAGTACGTTGATGAAGCAATGTTTTGGACTTCAATTATTGAAACACGATGCAGTTGAAGATGTACCGGTACGAATTTACTGAAATAGCCTAATGTCAGACAGCCCAAATAACAATCTGGTCATGAATTTAGCTGATTATATTTTAAACAACAATTCGCCGATATTATGGATAGAATCTTGTACTGGCTCATATCTCGTATCGCTAACGCCACCGAAAGTTTCCATCGTAATTTAATAGTTATTTATGCAACAAGTGGATAATCTTGATGATTATGGCATCAGTGAATGTTGACAATTTTTACGAGTGTCATAATAAGTTTATCCACGAGTTGGGTACAAAACTTTATGGCATCTTAGCATTATAAATTGTAGGAAAGAAATTATTAAAGAAATTCAATTCGGGATCCATAGCGTTGCCATAGTTGACAAATTGTCTTATGTTCGTATCGATTAGTTGCGCCTGGCCTTGGCGTTGAGTAAAGAGTGATGGATGACCTTGCAGGTTATGTTACAAATGTTTCTTTATTTTGTTAATATAGTTTCTCTGAACCACAGAACTGTTTAATGTGATATTACGAAAGTGATACAAAATTGTTAAAGGTTGGAAATAAATTATACGTTACATTCTGTCCTGCATTTTATTTCTTAAGTCTTGCGTAGAAACGATAACCAAGATAGCAAGCGTTCTGGTATTATTACGTCATAGCAAATACGTCATTGCTTTTATCAGCACGCGTGCTATAATAAGTCAATTATGAACGATTTTCGATGTAGTAACCTGTTTATAATGCTGGGATGACGTAAACAAATTTTGTGCGTCAACATCATCAATTCTTTTGTTAATAGACACACTGCAAAAAATACAGTTTGAAATATACCTGAAATTAAATAAATGTAATATAATTGGGACCAGGAACTTCATGTCCTGAAAATATACTAATTGTGCATGCAAGTATGCCTTTTAAAAAAACCTTAAAATATGCCAATAAATATGCACTAACAAAATTTTGTACTCCTGGATATTACTAATAAATAATAATAATAACAATAACAATTATTATTATTATTATTATTATTATTTTAAGCAATAAATGTTATAATATTACAAGTCAACGTAGATGAGAGTATTTTTGTTGATATATAAAATATTTCGTTTGAGGCTAGTCTTGTAACATAAATAAATAATACTAATATTCCTCCTAAGAAGATTAAGAATAGAATATATGGAAATCAAAATCTTTGTGATAATAAACCTATAAAACTTATTTTTGTTTAGAGTGGCACACTACTGTGCATTAGTGAATTTTGAATAAGCTTGTGGATATAATTAAAAATAAACAGATGAAAATGTCAAGCATTATGGACATAAAGGTAATAAATCTCTATTTAATTCCGTCTAGTAAAATAAAACAAAGCTACACTAGGAATGTACAGAACATCAGCCACGTTAATGGTGATATATGGAAAAACAAGATACATTCCGTTACAAAATGTTAGTCTATTAGTATAAATCGGAAAATACTACATATATGAGGAGAACCACTGAGTATTCGGTTCTGAACAATAATAGAATTTTAATATTGTAGAGTAATAAGAAAAAATATATGTTTTACGTCTATTTAAACTGTAAATTATAAACATCATGTCGCCAAGTATCTTTGCAAAGTCGTTGAACATTCATACCAAAATAAAAATGAAGTTTAGAATGCCTCCAGAAACGGTGGATGGATGCTGATACACCTAATGGTGATAATGATTTTGATGATATTAAAAAAAAAAACAAGGGGATTACTGTGCCTCACTCTTACTTCAGCGCCTTCAAACTTCTTATATACATCCATTGACTACAGTGTGAAATATTTGATTTACAAATCCGGCTTGATTATTTCTTCCCATCCAGCATACTGATACAATATTATGGTTGTTATAGTTTACCTTTCTACAATTGACACCTACTTTTGTACACTAATCAAAATTAATACCTTATACCTGATACTACCTTCACTCTTGTAATATATGATCAGGACCCCCCGATCTGGAACCGACCGCTTGTATACATGATATCTCTCATGGCCGTGACTGGAATTAAAATGCTAATAATTCCTGTCGCGTCTTATAAGAAAATAGTATACGCCACCTTTCGCGTAACACCTTGTGCCTTCCAGCAATGATTTAATGGGTCCAGAATGCAGAGCGTTCTTTCTTGTCAACGACGTTTCATGCAATTTGATATTTTAAAGAGAAAACTGACCCTGTAAAATTCAAATTTGCATAAAATACTAAATATTTAGTACATTTGGAACGGTTTCAAAACAATATTGATAGAACATCCATCCACCGTTTCTGGAGGCATCCTAAACTTCATTTTCATTTTGGTATGAATGTTCAATGACTTTGCAAAGATTTCTTCTACTTCTCGACATGATATTTATAATTTACAGTTTTAAATAAACATAAAAATATATTTTTTGTCTTATTACTCTACAATATTAATACAATATTCCGGTTACATCGCCTCTTTCTCGTTGATTTAATGCATATTTTGAATAGACCTACGGTACATACATGAAAAAAAAAAATACTTTTTGGTATGTCTCTGTTCAGTTTGTCTGTGTGCAATAGAACCTATATAAATTTCTTAACATTCCGAGAAATGCGCTATATTCACTACAATTAAATTCACCTATAGGCCTAGAGATATTTTTCTTCAATTTTTCTTTTAAGCATGCAATATTTATGAGAGCGCTAACTGTTCTGTTCTCAAGAATCCTTCTTTTAAACGAACATGCCAGTTATCTATATTCTTTTCGATTTCATTTTTTTCTCTTTCCATTTTTATATGTTTCCGCTACACTATATATTATACTCTTCTCCAGCCAACAAATTCTTAACACAATACCGCTGGTGGTGGCCTGTTATATATCACAGATCTATGAATCGTTATGTCCCCGAAATGCAAGCTGGAACCTGAGGAGGAAAGGGAATTTCGATACCTCTTATACAGATCTGTAGACTTGTAGAATCCAGCATCAGTGCCATCTACCAATTTTTGGACAAACCGCGAGGAACACTCATAACGGCGGATAATCTATTCGGTGTCACGCAAACACAAGTCGCGCAATATTTTTTGAGTCGTAGATAATAATGAAACGGGAGTTGTGGAGAGTGTTGGTGGAATGACGAACGGAAAACGAGAAAACCCTCAAGGAAACTCTCAAGACATTGGCTTTGTCCACTACAAATACAAATCTGCCATCGCTGAGATATAAACACGGGTCCTCGGTCGTTGTAAGCCAGAACTCTGCCAACTGAACTACCAACACGACTTGCATTGAAGATAAAGGAATTGAACTTGTCGTTGACCATATGACCTCCTCTCGACATCTAGCTCCAGAAAGTATTGGAGCTCAACCTTAATGAAGTGAACACGGGCACTTACAAAGTTTATTTTGTTTAAATATTCATTATACGCTATGTTATCATTAAAATCTTATAACTACATTACTATCGTCAACATCTTTATGCTGAAAAATGAGCTCATTGGTCACTCTAACCCTCACACTTAATGAGAATTATGACCCTACACTGTACATTCATAAGCAGTGGGACTACTAACTTTGTGATCAGAATGATATTATAAGACAACTTCTTACGACAGAGCAAATACAAAGCCCGATACTTGTAGCACGGAGTTAAATCTTTACTTCCTTACAGATATTCAACCCGAGCTCAATAGATTTGGAGCTGGAAGTGAAAATTTTATCAAGTGACGGAGAGAGCTGGAAGAAAGAGAAGTCAACATAGTCTTACAAGCAAACATTCTCATTGGGGCAGAGAAAGATAATTTTATTCTCCCACCATGTTAATAATGTCAAAACAAGTGCTCATACAAATTTTGGCCACTCGAGCGCAATTACGAGGGACTTACAGAAAGTAAGCTTCCCTGGGACCGTTTACAGAAAGAAAACATAATTTCATAGAAAGATTTATTGAAAAAGATATAGAAATTGTTGAGCTATTTTTAAACATATTCCCCACCGGAATTGAGACATTTGTATCCCTGTGTCGTAGAAATTTGGCGCCTGGGATCGGAACCAATGTGTGATAGCCATCTATAGGCCTACCTCTCTGTTGTTAGAGGAAATTATAATGAAAAAGCAGTAGGAAAACCACGATTGAGAAATACATTACTAGGTGCACAATTTATGATTGACGAGAAATGGGACAGTTCGACATGATAATGTTCCGCAGAAACATTTTAAATTGAAAATGATGAAAATAATAATAATAATAATAATAATAATAATAATAATAATAATAATAATACTAGTAGTAGTAATAGTAGTGGCAGCAACAGCAGCAGCCCACCGCTGTGGGCTCGTGATAGCGTGTTCGCTCCCGAACCCAACGGGCCGGGGTTCGATTCACCGCTTGGGACGAGTTGCCTGGGTGAATTTTTTTCGGGTTTTTTCCTTCACTCCTACAGATGAATATCAGGTAACTTTATAATACGTATGGAACCCCACTCATTCTCGCCACTTCCTTTCCCTCTCCCTTATCATCCTTTCCTTATCATTCCGGTTGTCTTTCTTGGTTTTCAGATTGCGCCTGCGGCGGCTCTCCGAAGCTCCTGACGCTCTCGGCCGGTCTCCATGGATATGTCAAAGCATAGTAGTTGGTGACCCAGAAGCGGAGCCCACTCCCCTCCCAGCAGAGGCACCCCAGTCTACACCTCAGACCGTTGGCCAGACGGGAGGGGTGGCGTACACCTCAGACCGTTTCAGAGAGGAATGTGGGGAGCTGTTGGGGTGGAATGGTACACGGACTTAGAGGGATGACGGGACTGGTCGTTAGGGTGTTGGGGTTTAGGTCGGTTCGGCGTAGGTGAGGTCGTTGTACTACAACTCATCCCAGGGGCGCACAATAGACCTCAGGTCGCGGTGCATGGGGATGTTGCCCTCCCGCCTTATAGAGGAAAAAAAGAAGCTGCAGCAGCAGTAGCAGTAGTAGTAATAATAGTAACAATAATGGTAGTAATAGATACTTTGTGATAATACATTGATTATCGAAACAGACTCTTACGGCCGTATTCATAGACATTTTTAGCGCGGGCTTCCGGTGGATGATCAGCGTTTTACGTATTCATAAACCAGTGTTAGCGATATGATATGATTTGAATTCTGTACAAGTAACCAGTGGATAGCCGGGGCTAGTTTAGCACGCTCGTAGCGCGTGCTGCGAAATGTCTATGAATAGCACCCTGAAGTTTTGAACTAAAAAAAAAGTCATAAAATACAAGCTACGGGTAGTTGAACTCATTCAAACAACAGTTTTTCTGATAGAAACAACATAAAAGTGTCAATAAAATGTAGACATAGAAGGTACTTCGAAATTAGCTACTTAGAACAGTTTAATTTATCCTAGAAAGGGTTAAGATTCTGTTTCACTTGAGGTCGATCCACTGTCACGACGCGACGTTTGGGAAATCCTCGTCGAGTCTGAGTGTCTATGGCTCTGATACAATGAGTACCGGGAGCGTTCCCTCGTGAGAAAAGACCACCAGACCCTAATGCTGACCACCCACTTCCTCTAAACTTAAAGCAAAGTGAATGGCGTCACATCACCAGCTGCTTGGCAGTCTGAGACAAGTCAGGGCATTAAAATAAGATACAGATAAAGAGTGAAGTTCCATTTGTAAGTAGTTGCCATAACTGTCGATAATTTACATTTCGAGAGACTTGCTGGTAACAGAAATTTCAGGCCGAACAAGATCGAGAAATAGGAATTTATTTATATTGCGAAAAATACAAATCAGTTTACAAAATACAAGCAATACCTTTTCACCAGTTTTGTTATTACGCTACTAATATTTCGTAAATTAATTTCTGAAAATTAAATCTAAAATTATTACACATAAAACTTCTTATATTGAATTATTAAATATCAATACATCTCCAAGCGTTAATCTGATTTGAAAAAAAAAATCCGTTACTCAAGTGCTAGACACAATCTCTAACCTGAAGAACTCTAGGGCGCTATTCATAGACATTTCGCTAGCCCGCACTACGAGAGTGCTAAACTACCCCGGCTATCGACTGGTTACTTGTACAGGATCATATCATATCATATCGCTAACACTGGTTTATGAATACGTAAAACGTTAGTTCGCTGATCATCCACCGGAAGCCCGAGCTAAGGATGTCTATGAATACGGCTCCTAATGTCTGTCCACGCCAAGAGCAGCACTAAACCAAAACAAAATGACGTCACTAACTGATCTGCGATTGGTTGGAATCCATGATACACTGTGAAATATAGTCTCGTAAATATTTCATTATATCACTTCAAATCAGTGCAATATAATTAAGCATTATTTCTACATTAAGGGGGCATCGAGATGAAAATAGTGAAACCTAATGTACCGTACTTTTATGTTAATGTGTACTTGATCTTTTCTGTTTGCTAGGTGTGCAATGATACAGGCTTTGAAAGATAATACTGATATTTGACATGATGGCGAATAACTTTCCAAAACACAATTGAGGACCGTTTTTGCTAAACTTGCTGAATGTAAAATTTGCAAAATTGAGATTCTGATGGATTCCTTAACATAAGGCAGGCCTCTACATGATGTTCAAAGCGTCTTAGTAAAATTTGGGTCATTTCTCTTCAGTGTAGTGTGTCAAAGTGTGATCGTTTTTTCAAAACTTGCTTTCTGCTATAAGTGAGAGAGACAGCAAAACTTGCTTAGTATAGTGTTCTGTCTCCCCTGTACAATTTAATTTTTTCAGTTAGCAAGTTTTGCAAAAACGGTCCTCAATTACGAACATTCTTCATCCAGTTATAGATTGCATAAACCTTTGTACGCAAGAGGAAATTTTTTAAAATTTTCTGGAGTTTGCGAAAGTTACAATTAATATTGTGCCTATAAAAGGAAACATTTATGATGTATCTAATTAACGGCCTACTCTCTAATACGAGTAATAGGTAAAGATTTTAAATATGTAATATCCAGTCAAGTAAATGTCTTTTTTAAAACGTTTCCATTTATTTAATAAAGATCAATATAGATTTACGGAAGATAAATGTACTGTAGAAGCGATATAAATTTAGTAGATATGGTACTTTACACTTTTGAAAATGGAGGCTAGCAAACTTTGTGGCTTGAGTAAAGCCTCTGATTTCATTGATCATAATAGTTTAATTGATAAGCGTTGTTTTTACGGTATCAAGAATTCAATTTTTTCAAATGTTATTTGACAGATCTTAAAGAAATAGTTTATGTATATGGTATTTTTTTCCGTGTGTAGTATAAATAGTGGAGTCCCTCAGGGATCAATATTGGACCGATTATTATTTCATTATTTTCATTAATGATCTATGAAGGAGTATTCCTACTCGAACTAATGTTTGCAGACGATATTATTTTCATTACTTTTGAAAATAACAAACGTTTTTAAACAAACAAAACATTAATGACAGAATCGTCTGAGTGGTTTGGAGCCAATAGCGTGCTTTTAAATAAAACTAAATCTGCCCCTCATATTGACTTTGAAACATTTATCTCGTGATTTACTTTCCTTTTGTAAGATTGACATTAAATGTTTAGGTGTTCACATTGATAGTCAAGTAAGTTCAGTAACACATGTTGATTATTTGAAAAAATTGATTATTCAAAGTAGGTAATTTATTTAATTCGAAATTTAAGAGATTGTTTTCCTTCTTCTGTGAAAAGCACTGAATATATTTTCCATTTTTTAAATAGTTATGTTATAAGTAGGGACACCAGATTTTCGCGAATAATTTTTTTTCGCGAATTTCTGCTAATTGAGTCAAGAGAGTTCAAATTGTTATAGGTATGAAAGAGACTCGTTCTGTAGCGGAACAAATCTCTTTCATATCTATAACAATTTAACTTTTTTTTACTAAATTAGGAGAAATTCGTGAAAAAAATTACTCGCGAAAATCCTGTGTCCCTAGTTACAAGAAATGGATTATTCCTTTGGGGAGGTATTCGCAAGGTTAACGAAATTCTTCTACTGGTAAAGAAAATAGTTAGGATAATCACAGTGTCATGACACAAACCAATGCAGATCTTAATTTGTCAGTTTAGTTATTCTGATTATTTCTAATCTTTTAATGTTATACATTGTAGCAAATTATTTTTTAAGATGTGACATACACTACTATAATACAAGGTTTGAATCAAATGTAAATATGCTTTATTTCAGATATAAAGGCCCATAGTAGTCACCGGTACCTGTATCTAAGGCCTAAATTGTATACTAAATTGGCCTGAAAAAAAAACACTTGAATAGCAAAGTTTTTAAAATTAGAATATGTCGTTGGTTGGTGAAGTGTCCTCTGTATTCATTTGATGAATTCTTAAATTTCGATTCATGTAATATAAATATATAATTTTATTTTGAACAATGTACAATGTACTGCTTATTAAGTATTAACTTTGTCAATTGTCTGTATAGTGCTTGAAGATAAATAAATACTATTACCAGGCTTCGAGACTTTGGACCCGATACAATAAGTTTACTGTGCATGCACTATAGGTTGTTTACTCGCTGCAGGTAGATAGAGATGTGTTGAGGTAACAACGTTGCTATTTAGAGTAGAGTACTGTCGTATGGGGAAAAACACATATGTACATTCTGAAAGTAAATATACATTATACAATGATAATATCAAAAGAATGTGAAAAGCATTTATTCTCCTCTCTTTTATAAGAATTTCTGTTTAATTATACACAGTGTTAATGGTGGAAATAAGCACGTAGCAATTTTAATTTTCTCATTTATCCTATTGGTCGTCTTTAGGAAGTGCAGTTACAGTACTGATATGCAATGTACTACAAGATACATTCTCGGTGTCTCAAACGTAAATCTTTTTCGGTTATCTGCCAAAGTTTGTACTGTAGAGTGCAGCACTCTACGTCGCATGACGTGACAGGAGCAAAACGAAAAAACCTAACATCATTGCAGTCTCTAAGAGACAGTCCTTTATTCTCGGGTGACTCTATGTCCACTAATTTGCTGTTTATGTTACACAATGTCCCATACCTATCCATTATTTTTACATAAAATTGATTTCCACTTCTGTTTTACACGTTCAGTAACCGGTGTACTTGGTGTCTCATTAATTCTCTGCATCATTTTCTCAATTAATTTGAGGGCTTCCGGCATCTCTTGCTCTGACTTTTCTAACCGTGTAATAGTACCAGACACAGTTTGTATGAAAACCAAATTAATCGTCAGAACCTTAAAATCCAGAGCGTTTTCCTTTGCGTATTTGTTGGCATCCATTCTACGGTACCCCAACCCACTGTACGCTTTACCACTATACTCAGTACGCCTCTATGCGGATTTCCCACTGAACTGCTCTATCGGGTCCAAAATCTCGAAGCCTGGCTATTACATTAAATTGCATTAGTATTAAGCCAATAGGCAAAATAATGATCTGCAACTGAAGATTCGAATATGACTTGATTCTGAGTGACGGAATAATAAATTATGTTGACTATTTTAAAAATCCCTGACCTAAAAGTTGACTGCTGTCAAATTTCAATTACCATACCCACAATTTTAGTATAATACACTTAAACGTTTCAAAATCTTGCTTGCATCACGTATTGTAGCCTATTTATATTTATTTTAAAACGATATGTTGTCATTTTATTAGTAATACAAACATTGATCCTACAAAAGACCTTTCCGGTTTCGCACTCATGCAATAAAATGTTTAGTTCCTTATCTTAAAGATGTTGAATGTGTAACCCCTTGGTAACACGGGACACATCAAGCCTATAGTCAAGTTCCACATAGGTACGCGGAGAGCAATAAATTGTTGCATAGAACTCAAGTCTGATTAGTGAGTTATGTTACTAGTCCGTAGAGTGGAGTACCATTATCTGCTGGCTTAGTTGCCTCACAAGTGATATTTTCTTGGTGTCGCTTATAAGATTCTAACCTGTATTCGGACTGCTGACTAAACATACAATAGTTATGAGAAAAATTGTAATTGCTTCCATTTCACAGTTTATATTTCATATGTCAAGATTTTGATGCCTTGTTTTTGTGAAAGATGTTAAAGGTAAGCTACCTTATTAATATTTTAGCTTCCCTATCTCCAGATGCCTTAAAACTGTCAATTTGTAAAGCAATAAATTTTATCTATTTATTTTATAAACTTAGAATTTATATACCATGGCATGGCGCGTACTCAGGTTCCGGATAGAGGAAACGGCCTCCAGATAAGGAGGATAGCAGCAAATATATTGAATAGGCAGTCGTGGACAGTCGATAAGGGGTGGTCCTCCAGCTTGGGGGTTGTGTGAAGGGCTAACAACCCATCACCGTAAAAATCTGGAAGTTAAAATTTATAAAACAGTTATATTACCGGTTGTTCTATATGGTTGTGAAACTTGGACTCTCACTTTGAGAGACGGACAGAGATTAGGAGTATTTGAGAATAAGGTTCTTAGGAAAATATTTGGGGTTAATAAGGATGAAGTTACAGGAGAATGGAGAAAGTTACACAACACAGAACTGCATGCATTGTATTCATTTCCTGACATAATTAGGAACATTAAACCCAGACGTTTGAGATGGGCACGGCATGTAGCACGTATGAGCTAATCCAGAAATGCATATAGAGTTTCAGTTGGGAGGCCGGAGGGAAAAAGACCTTTGGGGAAGCCGAGACGTAGATGGGAGGATAATATAAAATGGATTTGAGGGAGATGGGATATGATGATAGAGACTGGATTAATCTTGCACAGGATACGGACCGATGGCAGGGTTATGTGAGGGCGGCAGTGAACCTCCGGGTTCCTTAAAAACCATTTGTGAGTAAGAATGTATATAATATTGTAAATATCTATTATAAATATTATCATTTTTACTAGCATTGTTTTGTTGTTATTCATTGATTCATTTATAGTTTTCTGCCCGAGGACAGGTTTTTCACTGCAAACCCAGCGTTCTCCAATCTTCTTAGTCTCCGCATACGATTCATATAGGCCTACCTATTTCATGTTGTCTTCAGTTGTTATGTTAACCCTTATCCTAACTTATTATGGCTAATCGCTGTTGGATAGTACATTAATATTAATAATACGTAAATAATAACATTATTATTAGATTATTTTCTTAAAATTTAAATAAAGACAGTATGTTGATGTTCATGCCTGTCTTAAAAATCCCCGCAAACTTGATCATAATTTTCCTGTTATGTTGATACTTTCACATAACGAGTTTATACGTATTTCATACATAGTAATCCTTTAAGTAAACGATGTGACAAATCAGTCATGTGCTTTCATCTTCCAGTACTGAAGCCCCACAAAAAATACTGCAAGCTCCAGTTTTTAGTGATCTCACCCATTTCTGGGGTGAATAAACCTTAGCACCTCCAGGTCGTAACACGACTTTCACTTCCGAAGTGCCTCTTTTGTACATAACCCGTCGTTCGTTGGCTGTTTCAACGCTCACTAAAAAGATTTATTTATTATTATGAACCAACACTTAAAATTCTCACCTGCGAGTTCATAAATATCATTACCATTCCGGATCTGTTATTGTTAACCCATCAAACTAAATTTTATCACATATCAGACGTGAATGCGGTCACTTTATTAGCATGAGATTTATATTTACGTAATTCTGTACAGACATATTGTTGCCAAGGTCGGGGTTACCGGAACTGTTCGCCTCAAAGCTACCTTGAAATTATCTGCTTTGGGTCCCCCAACCAGACACGTCTGTAAGGAGGGGAATTGCATCAATCCAGGTAAAAAGCCCTTGACATACCAGCACGAGCCGAGCCCAAACCCAACACCACTAACACCTGACTACAATAGGGTCGCTAACCTTCGGACCCTTTTTTATTAAACAAATAGCTACAAAATTATAGGGTGGATCGTGTATTAGTAACATGTCTTTTAGACTAGGCGCAAGCCGAAATGTTATAGGGCCTAGGGCAGAAGTTTAATAGTTGTGATGAAAAGCTTGATGTGCCTCAGACTCCTGCACAGGATCAGAAGAATTGTTACATTACGGTCGCGCGGTAGGTAACTACATCCCCGTGAGATGAAGTCGTGATTATTGCTGTAAGCGCTGGACTATATAGGGTCAAAATTAAGAATATCAACTCAAATACTACCTAATAAGAACAGTTTTATTGACAATAAAGTTTAATTAAAATTTTATGGTCTTTATTATTTTAATAATAATAATAATAATAATAATAATAATAATAATAATAATAATAATATCTTACTTACATGCTTACTGGCTTTTAAGGAACCCGGAGAGGTTCATTGCCGCCCTCACATAAGCCCGCCATAGGTCCCAATAATAATAATAATAATAATAATAATAATAATAATAATAATAATAATAATAATCGTTTAATTTAACGTGCCAGAGTTACGACCATAGAGCTTTCTCTGACACTTAAGTAGGAGTAAAACTTTGAACATTACAAGTATTTAAGTTTTATAGTTTAATTGTATATAATTATTTTAATATATTCAATTAATCAATCTATTTTTTAATTTTAAAAGCAGATAAAATGCTTTTATACGAAACAGATAAACAGGTCTAATCCATAATGCAATAATGAGGGTGAAAACTAGCGAAGAAAACTCTGACGCAACTTCGCCGTAAAGTAAAGCACAGTCATGAATTTATATTACACCTTGTACATAGATATATTTTTTTTTTTTTTGGCTTCACTTGAACTCGGACGGATCCTTGCATTTTTCTTACTTTGGTCTGTTATGCTCTCTGTATATGCGACTCTTGTTCAAACGCAACATGGATGATGATGATGATGATGATGATGATGATGATGATGATGATGATGATGATGATGATGATGTAGTACATATGGTAGAATTTCACTCAGAAAACAAGAATGCTTTCAGAAAATCATACGGAGTACCGTCTTTATTCAAAGCAGATTCCACTTGAAATATGTAGAATTTGAAGCTGACTTTTCAACTTAAAAAGCAAACACTCTGGACGCCCGACTAACATTAAAGTAATGTTTTATCTAAAGCATAATTAATATTCATTTAAGCCTTCTGAAAAATTCTGTTTATGCTACAGTATGTTCATTCAACAATTCATCGAGGAAATTAGAAAGGTCTTTTCATTATGCGGAGGAGGGCCCCGAAGGCTAGCACTGCAGCCCGAGGCTTACAGTGCCTTACCATTCCTTTTATGTGGGATTTGGTTGTTTGAGCCAGAATAGCCATTTTCTTATAGATATCGTGTCTCAGCTATGTGGTGTCACCTGTCGGATCAACCATGTAGGCTCAAGGTCCTGTAAAATTCCACTAGAGCGCTCATTCTTGCCCATATTAAAGCCTCATGCCGTCTGTACGCCAGTTACAGTGCTACAGCCAACAGCACCATTTTGTGCATAAACTATTAAATGTTTATTAATAATTGTTATTATTATTATTATTATTATTATTATTATTATTATTATTATTATTATTATTATTATTATTGCTGCTGCTGTTGTTGGGACGGAGAGCGAGAACCCTAAAACAAACCTTAGGAATCTCTTCATTGTCCGTTACAAATACGACTCTGCCATGGCTAGGAAACGGATTTCTAGGTTTAAAAAGAGAGATTTAGGACTTTTAGGGGTTTATATAAAATTGTCAATTTATAATTTTAATTTAGTAATATTCCATTTTACGTGGAATTTATGTACAAAGAATTTGAATTGAAGACTCAAATTCTGTCAGTGAAAGACACTGATTCCTGATTGGTCAGTTTTATTTCGCATAACAGTGATGCATTGGCATTGACGCGAAAACTAATTTGTAAGCTCTCGCCTAACCTGAACAATCTATCACCCCTTTTATGCTAGGGGACTTTTACAAACGAACTTCGGTTACAGAAAATTAGATAAAATGTTCTTCTCTTCCCTTCTCAGACCAATATGAAACGTACTTGCCGGATCAGAATTTGTCTGTAAATGAATTATTTTACATTTTAAATAGCATTTTTGTAATTTGTTTTCTTTTTGCATTTTTAGTACCGGTATTTTTATTTTAAATGTACAAAAAATACTAAAAGGGCTTTTTTTATAGGCATTTCTAGGAGTTCATGGTTAATTTAAGCATTTTAGGTCCTGTAGAACTTTAATAGGGAGAACATGTGTACATGAAGTGTAGAGATAAACTATCTGAATAGCATAGGCCTACGTGTAGGATGTAGCAAACAAAATAGGTACGAACTAGAAATCTGTTCTCTAGTCATGACCATGATTTTAACTCCAAGGCAGCAAGATTATAGGTTAGTGTTTACAAAGACATATAAGGTACATAAAAAAGCAATTTAATTTTAGTATAAAGTGCTGAAAATATGAGTTACTACACTAAAAAGATACCGCTGATTCTTATCATAACGTACGTACAACTCATGCATTTTGTCAAGACACTCCCCCACTCTTCCTGTAGAGCTGCGCACGAGATCGGATGAGTCTGCTTACGAATTATAGGGGAATGGTTTAGTTTTTGCCTTGAACTCGGTAGACACACGCTCGATCTTTCCTTCTACTCCTACCCCCTCTACAGAGACGTTGTTCCCGTACTGCACATTGCGAGTGTCTTGACAAAATGCATGAGCTCTATAGCTTTACTGCTTAATATCTTAAGAGTCTCTTGAACTGAAAATTGAGAAAGGAAGAGACAGAGAGAGAGAGAAGAAAACAACGGCTGAAGGGAGGAAAAGGGAAAGTAAGAAAAGTAGAAAAAGAAAAGAAGGAAAGAAAGAAAATGGAAACAAAGATGGAGAAAGAAAGATTCATTCTGCCTTCGTATTACGTCGAGTCGTTACTAAATAATCACAAGAAAATACATTGCAGATGGTAGAGAGAACATAAGAATACGGAGAGGAAGAAGAATAAAAGTAAGAAGAAAAGAAGAGAGAAGGGGTATAAAGTTCCTCATGTGAATCAACACATATCGTATCAAAAGATTTCGTTAAAGGATTAAATAATATGTTACATTATGTATTGCTTTAGTAACAATAATTACCTTCATAAATTTTACAGAGAAATAATTAGATTACATCATTGTGTGCGTTTGAGATTGATGGTGTGTTTAGGTGGAAGACAAACCTGTCCAGCTCTGTCCCTCAGTCAGAACTCTTGAACCGTGTCCTAGAACTGGTTCAAATTCTTACCACAGATAAGAATCCGCCTAGTGACATCCGGTATAAGTATACTTTTATGGCCTCGTAAAAATTGGGAGACACGAAAGTTAGTTACACAAGTAGTGTTTGTTGAACTCGGACTTCACAGTGTTATACAAACAATGCAACTTGGCAAAAGAGTTCCTTAGACATGTTTTGTTAATTATTAAAAATTGTTCCACATTCAGCGTATTGATTTAGATATCATCGTCATCGTTATCTTCGTCATTACACATAATCACTTACTATCTAAGGATAGATTTGATCCTTTACTGTATTCCATTCTCATTCTTGTGATGATTGTGAATCACAATGATAAGACAGTGAAATCGTTTGAAAATCCGTTAGCTCTTGGGTTGGTTTAAATCTTCGAATCTCATTCTTAATATTAAACATCGTACCTATTAACTACCAAGGACGAAATTTGGAAAGAAATCAGAGAAAAATATCTATCACTGTCTTGTCCTTGTTGGTCATGACCCAACAACGCAAGCGGAATTTGTTATTGTTAGTTTTACAATGCATACTATATAATTCATTTGCTTCCTGTTATAAAAAGCCTATACTTTACTGCAGTTTTAATGGATCTAAATTAGGGAATCTATTTAATCAGCCATTTTTGACTTCCAGGAAGGACTTGGCCTCAGAGCGCATCCTTTTCCTTTTCCTCTCTGGTAATAATATAATATAATACACTTTTTACTCATATTATACAGAGTCATTCAATAATACACTAACACAAACTTGTGCATTACATTCGGAGTTATTATAAAGTAATTACCATAGTTAAAATTGGTATAATTCCTAAACAAACTGAGGAATCAAAATGCACTAAGCCCCTACGGAATGTGTGAAGAACAGGTTTTACTTATTTCGTGCTAAAGTAAATGCTTCCATTGTCATTATGTAACAATTAAGTACTGAAAATTAAACAGAGGTTTTTTAGCCATTTGGTTTGTCATCACACAAATTTTTCAAGCTTGAGAAACTTATTTTAAATCCTCAAACAAGAATTGGTTTGGTGAAATCTTAATGTGAATGTGGTCGAAACTTTATTGAGAAGATTTTGGAAAGAAACACAACCATGTTTTCTTATCGTGCATTAATTAAGAAGTTTAAAGAAACCGCTTCAGTTCATGGTAAAAAAAAATATATGTTTTATTTAACGACGCTCGCAACTGCCGAGGCTATATTAGCGTCGCCGGTGTGCCAGAATTTTGTCCCGCAGGAGATTTTTACATGCCAGTAAATCTACTGACATGAGCCTGTCGCATTTAAGTGTCATCGACCTGGCCCGGGATCGAACCCGCAACCTCGGGCATAGAAGACCAGCGCTATACCAACTGCGCCAACCAGGCCGACTTCATGTTAAAATAAAATCGGGAAAAACAAGAATAAAATTAATAATGTTCCAGAAGTCCTTTATGAAAGCCAAAACCTAGCTAGAGGAAACCTGCAGTGCTAATGTCATATAGCACTGATTGAAAAATCAGTGTCCATACAAACTGCAAGTGACGATTGAAAAAGCTGATTATGGAAAGAGCTACAGCGTTTCATTATATGTATTAGCTCAGATGGAAAGTAAACCGGAATAATTATTTATCTTAAATGAACTGAGAACAAAGGAAGCCCACTTTACTCTCAATGGTAGAGTCAATACAATTGTCGAATGGATAACAGACAATCCACGTGCACCAACTAAATCCCACTCTTAACACATTCCATAGCCGCTTAGTTCATCTTGATTAGGGCTTATACTCACTTTGTTTGGCAGTTTTATTAATTCAAACTATTTTAGTTACTTTATAAGAACCTATAATGTATTTGTGTTCATTTTCACATTTAATTTCATAAACTGACAGAAGAGGGTTTTCATATTTTTTTTATATAGGCTAAATCAAACCACTCTAAAAATTACAATATTTACTAATTCCTTTAGATTGACGTTCATTGATCTATTAAAGAGAAACTGATTGAAATCAGCTGATCATAAACTATTTGTCACTAAGACATACCTTCGCCTGGAGCTGGAGTTGAGTCTGGCTTACGTATGACAGCATTTACTCTATAACACTCCTGAACACAACGGGAAAGTGAAACGGAACTCAGAAATCCCTGTCTATGTCCTTTTCGTTTACACTGTATTATAAACACACAGTAGGCACTGTGTATCTGTAATGAATTTCTAGCGAACAGCGAGAGCCGAAAGTTCATATGATGTCTGGCCAATACAATCCGTCACTGAGCAATGATTACCTTCCTGTCTACTCATTTCAGCCGGAAAGAGTTACGGGGAAATCTGCAGTGACTCGATTGAGATATTAATGCTCAGATCTGCTCTATAATGCTTTTCACGCGACTTGCTTACACATTTCATCTTCTTCGTAGCTACAATAATTTGTATGGGTGCATATACTATTTAACTTACCATAAATAAGAGCGTCTAAGTCTTAACATTACAAATAGGCAACGTTGCTTCAGCTCGAATGATTCGTTTCGTTCTGGGCGGCTAGAAAGTCGCGACCTTCATGAACTAAGTAGCATGAAAAGGGATATAGAAATACAACATAAAAGACAAAGCGATTACTGTCGTCAAAATATACTGGTATAATTCTTCAATTGAGATTATTGTTTTTTATATCAGTTTTCAACAAAATAATTGGATAATAAGAGCACTTGATTTTTGTAGTAAAGAGTGCCTAATCTCTATTGCCCTATAGGATAAAGGCACTCAATGCTTTTACACTCTTTAAGAATGAACATACGTCTATTTAGCATTTTCATATATTTGCATTTGAAGATACATGCATGTTAAATTACAAATTCAGATGTTCGTTTCATTTTAGCTATAAAAACTTAGCTTTAACTCTTTCTTATTAGGATTATTTGTTTTTTCCTGCCGTGTGATGTCTTCAGCGGTGACTTTGCAATATGCTGACAATATGACCTAAAAGACTCACTACTAACATCAAGTGCTCTCTCAGAATTCTCATAAGAATCAGGACAGAATAGGTTAAAGGGCCTCAATTTTTTAACAAAGCAAACGATGATTTCTTATTTAGACACATTCTTCTATCAAATACTGCTTCATAGTAGCAGAGGAGAAAATATACTCTATTTTAGTAGTTATGTTTAAATCTGTCTTTCACGAAAATCAATTAAAGGAAAAAATGAAATCACTAACTTATTTTTCTCTTGCCCCAGCCTAGACGAAGAAACATTTTCAAAACTGAATTACATTAAGAATGAATATCGCAGCATGTTAAGTGGCAATAACTTTATCTTCTGAGGCTCTGCTCTTCTTTTGAAACAAATATTGATGAACCGATTAAATATAAGTAATGTCATAAAAAGTCAACCCAAGAAAATTAAGCTTCATTAAAAACAGAGGCAAAAGTGTATGCGGATTATTATTGCTCATTTATAACTTAAGAATGATATTGCAACCCGTTTAAGAAGTTTTTAAACATAAGGCATGCATGAACACGTAATTCTCTTGCAGTGAGCAGGAGGAGGGAGTCCACCCTCCCCTCTTCTGACAATGTTTGGACGCCCATGTTGTAGTGGTTACCAAGCTTAAAAAAAAAATGTTTTCAAAGAAAAAGTTCAGACTCTGCAAGGACGTTATATTTTTAATGAATGATAAAAATGCTTTGCATGACTTTTCCCTTAGGCAAAGTAAATCCAGAAATTCTCTGCCATCCATAGATTCACTGTAGGAGAAATCACAATCCGGTTGTTTCCTTTTTCACCACGTTTCCTGTTTGCGGACGGATATGTCTAAGGAACGTCTGTTGAGACTGCGGAGGAAGGCAATAAAGCAGAAAAATGGTATTCAGTGTATTTTAAGAGGTATCGGTAGCAAGTTTTAATGGACCATGGGAGGACATCATCCCACGTCGTGGCGCATTGTCGTGGTCTATTTTAAGGCACCATGCGTAGGAGTCGCTCTAAGGAATGCGCACTGATTCGAATGCTCATGGGGGAGAAATTTTCTCACAAAATTTCGGCCAGTACACAGGATGTTAAAAAAGTAGGCTATTCAATATTCTAGGAGGCGCCAGTATGCATCAAAACAAGAAAATATTGTCTAATAAACATGGGTTCTACGACACATACTTTCTGAAATCTGAACACTTGTTCATAGGAGGTGCTCAATGTAACGTCCAATGCATAAACGCTGGTTCACAATAAACTGGGAACGGAAACGACAACGAAAACGAGAACGGAAATAATGTTAAAATAAATTATTTAACAATATTTCCGTTCTCACTCTCGTTGTCGTTTCCTTTCCCGGTTTATTGTGAACTAGCCTTAATCCTCATCTTAGAAAAATAATTAAATATAATAATAATAATAATAATAATAATAATAATAGCAGATAGCTGCAGACTCGAAGGTCCGGGGTTCGATCCCGAGTGGTGACGGGATTTTCTCGTTGCCAAACTTCTAGAACGGCCCCGAGGTTCACTCAGCCTCCTATAAAATTGAGTAGCGGGTCTTTCCCAGTGGTAAAAGGCGGTCAGAGCGTGGTGCCGACCACACCACCTCATTCTAGTGCCAAGGTAATGGAAAGCATGGGGCTCTACCTCCATGCTCCCCAAGTTCCTTCATGGCATGTGATGGGCATACCTTTACCTTTTTACCTTATAATAATAATAATAATAATAATAATAATAATAATAATAATAATAATAATAATAATAATAATAATAATGTGCATAACTGATGTTCCATTGGAAAGAGGAGTTTTCAGAGAATATAAATCAATAAAAACACAAAAATTAAAATTTTAAGCATATTACAGGGTCCCGATCCCTTTAACTTTATGGCACAAGTTATTCAGTCATAATACAAGTCATGGCGCTTTAGTTGGCATGGTAATAATTTTACGGGACAATAATGTGGCATATTATGAACGATTCTGACTCGATAAAAACTGTTTATAATGCTAATGTAAAAATAATGTGAAAAACCGCGGTGAACGCATCGCTAATACATGAGTCTCTAGGCTAGGGTAACAATGTATTATTACTCACACACTACTCAGGAGCAGTGTTGCCAACTCAGAATTCCATTTACCCCTACACAAGCATAAAAAAACCGCTAAATTGTAGTTAAAAACTCCAGATTTTTCTTAACACATCACTTCCAAATTTGAAATACAAACTATACAGTTTTAGGAATTGGAGAATTTTACATAAATAGGCCTATACACTAAATTATGAAAAATGCATATTACTTTGCGGCTCTATGTTCTATGCAAAATCGTTTTCATCCTCGTACAGGAGGGATGATGTAAAGCCCTGCAACTAACGAGATAATTCTTCTTCATTACCCGACTTTATGCAGCCATTGTACCTGAAAAGAAGAAATCATACTCGTGTCGGGTTTATTTTGAAAATACTTTTGTGATAAGATACTGTTTTTAAATTATTATTATTATTATTATTATTATTATTATTATTATTATTATTATTATTATTATTATTATTATTAATTTAAGTTACCTATTTTCTTAAGTACATCTTGGATCAATACATAAGTGCAACAACATTTTTTCAAGTCTTCTCAGACCTGCTCGAATGATCAAAATTGCATTTACCACGGGATTTTCCATCCTGTTCCTGTGTATCTCTTTCACAAGATTCATCTGACTAAATAGCCTCTCAAGCTATGCATTTGACAATGGTAAGATAAGGAAACAGAATGCCAATTTAGTTAGCTCTTTGAAAGGATGGTTACCACGTATGCAAAACTGAAAATTGCAATATAAAATATGTAACGGATTGAGAGGAAGACTGAGAACAAGATGGTGGAACTGTGTACGAGTGGATGTGAATAGATTACGAATAAGGAATTGGATGGATATAGAAGGATGGAAGAGATCTATAGAGGAGGTTAAGGCTCACTTGAGCTGTAATATTAAATAATAATAATAAGAAAATATGGAATGAACCACAACGAGATTTAAAATTTAAGAAAAATTGTAATGTTTCTAATCCTCTGGAAAATGAAATAATATTCACCTCTGTCCAGAAGCTAATAGTGTTAACATAAAATGCTCATATTTTATACTTGTACAATGAAAAAAGCGTGATGATAGGCCTACCATACTAAACTCTGGTTTATGATTAACTAACATTGTTGACCGCAAGTATATATATAATATCTTTACAGAAAAAAAAAAAACTTAAAAATATCATCTCCCTCTGCCGGAATCATGAAAAAACGCCAAATAAATAGCTAGCCGCTGACGGTAAAATTCTGTAGCTGACCATGGTCCTGAAAACACCAGATTTAGCTACAAAACCGCTGACTTGGCAACACTGCTCAGGAGACAATAGATTAAAAGAAGCGGGAATGATTCGGAAGGACAATCATGTACAGAGTATGTTTTAGGTAGTGGTGAGTTGTGGTGTGAGTGATGCTAAAATTGGTGGTGAAGAAAAAAAAAGGAGCAGAAATGTAGTAAGGATACTTCAACGTCTGTCTACTTTTAACAGAACTTCCTGTGAGCACAGTCGACCTGCTCGAAATAAAGGTAACTCTTTATACTTGAAAATAATGCATAAGTTAGAATACCTGAGGCGCCCTCCACTCCTGTTGAGTTGTATGAGAACCTCACGCTCCATTTCGGGCCCCATAAGTGATATCTTTTTTAATTTGTTTTTCATGCTTTGTAGATCTTTCAGACTTCCTTCATAAAGCAGTCTGCGGTCCTGTATTATGTGTGTACACGGAGTAGATTTATACCCCCTTGTATATAAAAGAAGTGGGTTCATTAATCTCCATTAGGAGCCCCTTTCCGTGGCGGGACGGGTCCTACCGGCCCGTGCGTGGAGGCTAAACATACCCAAGGTCGGGACAACCCTCTAGTTCAATAGAAATGTGAGAGCAGACCTGTAAACAGCTTGACATTACGTGGAAAAAACGAATTGTTAGCCGGAAATTGTAAAGAGAGGTCCCCATTATACAGCTCAAATAACACACTTCATAACATGCGTGTGTACTTGATGATACAGCGCCTAGACAGATTGACACTAGATTTCAAAGAGCTCGTGTTGCTTAAGTATAGGGTGTAGCGAAACAGTGTGCACACATAATGCGCTATGTAATTTAAGAGCAGAATGGATGTTACCCACGCAATTCATTTGGAGATGGGCATCAAGTGTTGTAAGAAAAATAATAGGATAGCCTAATCGACTTTTTGTATGACGCTGGCTGGAGACTGGACTATTTTTTTTTATGGAAAGGCACTTGTCATACTTCGTAAAAGTCAAAATATCACCTTCCGTAACTGGTGTTTTATAATAATCGGTTCCAGTGAATATATTTTACAAACCGGCTATTATGTTGATAGAGTGGTGTGTGTATACAGGCGAAAATTTAGACAGATATCATCTTGATAAATTAACTATAGTGTACAGAACTTGTGTAACCTGAAACTTCAAGGTTATTTCGACTTCTTTCGGAAATAAACCTGCAATTACACCGTAGAAAGCGCGTTAAGTAAAATTGTTATATATTCAAAAGTTATTGATTTATATGCTTCTTTCTATTCAGTCTTTCTATATTGGTCGAATTTCATGTTAACTCCTTTTATTTGCAATCCAAACGTCAATATCAATATTGTTTTTAGATATTTTTGTGTGATATTATCTTTGTATTTATTGTCATGTGTTTACTAGGATAGCATTAAACTTATTTTTAAATATTCGATTCCTTCTCTTTTTTACTTTCTTTGTACTTTTATCACAGTCTAGTATATACAGTCACGAAGCTCAATACGTAGTAAATATGCATCCATAGATAGTTGCTAACTGCTAGGATCGCTACTATCGCCTCATTACAGACAATGCAAAATAGTACCTGTACAGTCTATTGTTTCTAGTACCCTCACAACTCAAGCTTCTTGACTTTATATACTTGCTTTTATAATCTTGTAACGGTTGGGCTATAATTTCTGCATAGTAATGTTATGTTATTATTACTTTTCATACACTTTTAGTACAAAAATTCATAGCCAGTCTCTAAAAGCGAGTATTTTCATTTGTAAAATTATTATATTTTCTTTTTAGTTCACATATTGTAATTTGTTACCCATTCTCAGTTGTCAGCATCTTTTTTAATTGGTTATATTACGACGCGTTATCAACTGCTGTGGTTAGGCTATCTAGCGTCTGAATGAGATGAAGGTGATAATGCTAGCGAAACAAATCCGGAGTCCAGCATTTGCTCTTAAACGGTTGAGGGAAAAACCTCAACCAGATAACTTGTCCCAACCAGGATTTGAACCCGTGCCCCCTCGTTTCACGGTAAGGAATGCTAACCGTTGCTCCACAGCAATGAATCTAATTTGATATTCACTTTCAATCTGAAACGCGGTGGACAGTTGTTAGTATCATCTCTCATTGAATTAATAGTTCTTCCTGATGTCAATTGAACTAATGTGTCCATTTATTGTACTGTGCTGATCTTAGTCCCTTTGGGTGCTATGCTTAGACATTTCGCTAGCCCGCGCTACGAGCGTGCTAAACTAGCCCCAGCTATCGACTGGTTACTTGTACAGGATTCATATCATATCGCTAACACTGGTTTATGAATACAAAAAACGTTAGTTCGCTGATCATCCACCGGAAGCCCGAGCTAAGAATGTCTATGAATACGGTCCTTAATTTCTAACGAGAGCGGTACGCTAGATCGCATTAAATCCTGGTTAACGGGAATAGTCTATTATATTTTGAAGATAACAAGTGTCTAATTTTATGGCCCAAGAAATTTTTCACGGAGTACAAACGCAGTAAGACATACTAAAATGTTACATGATGCGTTATATGATCTGGATGAATTACCTATCTTACTATCGTCTATCTCGTAAACATCTTAATGATGTCAGTGAAGATATTTAATAATTATGGCTCACCCTGTAATAACTGCTTTACATCTCGCATTCCAGGAAAATTTTAACGATAACAGGAAATCCTGTAAGGAAGAGCAAAATATGGAGTTGTGGTTTAAAATATATAGGCCTACACAGCAGGTTGGTTATGCTGTGAAGTGGTAAATCCTGCCTCCATTAACAAGAGAACTTCCAACGTCCTCATTAGCACCGGGGGTTCTCAAATGAGTATACGAACTCCTATAATGCCTATGCGAGTGAAAGTAAAACGAATGTCATGAGCTATAGCACGTTAATAAGTGTTCAAAATTTGAAGATATTATAATGTTACGAAATGCGTACGTAGTCGATTTGTATACGATAAATAAATAAATAAATAAATAAATAAATAAATAAATAAATGAATTACTTGTTCTGCCCATGGGCAGGTCTTTCACTACAAACCCAGCATTCTATAATCTTTTCTATTTTCTGCCTTCCTCTTAGTCTCCGCATATGATCTACATATCTTAATATCGTCTATCATCTGATATCTTCTTCTAACCCAAACTCTTCTCTCGTTCACCATTTCTTCCAGTGCATCCTTCAGTAGACAGTTTTTTCTCAGCCAGTGACCCAACCAATTTGTTTTTTCTCTTTCTGATTATTTTCAGCATCATTCTTTCTTTACCTACTCTTTCCAACATAACTTAATTTCTTATTCTGTCTGTCCACTTCACACGCTCCATTTTTCTCCATAGGCCTATCCACATTTCAAATGCTTCTATTCGTGTCTCTTCATTTCGTCGTAATGTCCATGTTTCTGCCCCATACAATGCCACACTCACAAAAAGCACTTCACTAGTCCCTTCTTTATTTCTTTTTCTAGAGATATATCCTTATCATTTATTATCACTATTGTCTAATATTTTAAGACTCGCTCCTTTGGCCGGTTTCATTTTCACTTTTCTGAGTGTAATGGACTAAAATTAGACATTAAAAATATCAGGACTTTTTTGTTATGGTAAAAGCGCGGCGTAGGATCATCGCTTAAAATAAAATAGGACAAGGTACCAATAAGAAACACACAATCCGTCCCAAACTGAAGGAGATTTAATGTCCAAATTCATGCCTGAGAGGAGAAAGAACAATATCAGAAGAAATGGAAGGAACGCTGCCTTCAAGATATCAAAGACAAGAACTGAAATAACGACGATCTCGCAGAAGATGAACAGCTCAAGTATTGTTAGCCTCGGAACAGGCCTAAAGACCTGAACTTAGTCAGGCAGACGAAGAAGAAGAAGAAGAAGAAGAAGAAGAAGAAGAAGAAGATTCATGCCGGAAATCGAGCCCGGATCCTTTCTATGATAAAGATGCGATTTGAGTAACAGCAAATAAGTAACCAAGTAAGTAAATGAATAAGTAAGTCAATAAGTAAGTGAGTAGATAAGTACCTTAATTAAATAAATAAGTAACTAAATAGGTCAATAAGTAAGTAAATAAATAACTAATTAAGTAATGAAGTTAATAAATAAATGGATAAATAGATGTAAGTTCTTCAAAGTGAAAAATTTGAAGTTTCCAACAATGAGTCCTCCAAATATTATATTTTAATGATAATACAGAAACCCGAATTTGTGAACAATGGTATATTAATCTCACAGATGTGAAAAGTTTATGAAGAATCGTGGTATAGTATTTTAATCAAACGAAGATGCGTGCTTTTTGGACTTTGCATGTCATATATGCAGAAACGTCCAATATGTTTGGGATCTTTGTTGGACCCGCCACCAAGAGCTGTTCTTCAGAACTATATAATAACGGGTCCAAAGGCCAGGCTGTCCTTAGTGTCAATATATGGTGGGAATACTTATGTTGGACTCTTTAGCAAGAGCTATTCTCCAGAACTAGTAACGAATCCTGAAGTAAGGTTGCCCTCAAGTCTCAACACACTTCTGGAATAATAATAATAATAATAATAATAATAATAATAATAATAATAATAATTCATATTAAAATCATCCACTCTGGGCAATTAAAGTGGGTTTTAAGGTGCACGAACAATGTGATTTCGAATATTACAGAATACTTCTGTTTTCACTGACACTTCACAACTTTGCATCGTCATCACCATCATCTTCAGCATCATCATCATCTTATGGTACGACGAGGATAACATCTCATGTGAAGTGACAAATATATCTCCAAGTCTGGTGCGTTACTTGTAAACTAGGACACTGCAATCAATAACAGTTCAGAGTATCCGGCATTTATTATTATTTGTATGAATTATCAGTATTGACGACGTAATCGCTACTTAAAATTTCGTCTGTATTCGGGGCTTTCCTGACGATACGTGTCCAATTTAAAAGAGTAGCTTCTTTATATTATTAACCGGTTTATACAAAAAATATAGGCCTAATGCTATTTTTACTTTTTTTCAAGCGCTATATTTTTTATTTATTTTTCTTGATTTTTTCACACCAGTTACTCGTAAATTTTCAGTAATAGGATAGGTTTTGCAAATATACACTTCTAAACTAGCCTATTAGGATTATTATAAATCTTGACTGTATTTAGAGTAATTTTTGACACACCAAAAGAAGCAGTACTTCGTCTAATCCGGAGTATATCTTGCTCTGATAGTTCCTGGAACCGAAATAAGTTTTAATTTTCACAAAACATATTTACACAATTGTATTATGAATTCTGCAGTGCTTGGGAAAAGTGGCATAAGTCAGTTTCCACAAACATTTTTTATTAATTTATTGACAACTTACGGAACATCTGCTCGCTTGGGAAAAGAGACATAAGTATTTCTCCTATTACAATCTTAAATACAGAAGAAAATCAAATCGACATAAACTCCTGCAAAATTAACATTTTTTACTTGTGCCACTTTTCCCGAGCACTACAGAATTATTATTATTATTATTGTTATTTTTATTATTCATTTGGAAACATCATCAAATAACAATCTTTATAAGTACATATTGTTATATTTATTCGTAATTGTTTGTGTGTTGTTTTATACGTGAGTTCACTTCAGTTAAAAAGAGTTTGTAGGTCACTTACTTTTAATAAATACGACTTACATATAAATAAAGAAAGGAATTATTTTAATTTTATATACCTACGTTTGTCATTTATTAATAAGGACGGTAAAAGCTCGCCGTGAATTGCAAATTCTTAACATATTGTTGTGAGCATGTTGAAAAATTAATATGTATTTTGAAACATTTCTCATTAGCAGTGTAATTCTAACCCCGTGTAATACAATTTTTCTAGATGCGTATTAGACAACAGAAGAAACACGACAAGACAATGTCTGTGGGCTCGTAATTACAGACTCCATCGTTAACACTGGAACAGGCATTCTATGACACCTGTCACAGCCATGGGGCACACCGCACTTTATATCCGCAACAAGGGCATATGTTACACTGATACGACAGCATTCTTCATAGCCGATGTAGTGGTGATCGTAGTTGTTCGTGGACTCCAGATACGTGGGTTCAATCCCGCCTATGGAATTTTAGGTAAATAATGAAAAAATAAAATCAGTGATTGCATACGAGATTAGTTATTGAATAAAAATGCGATGAATGAGCTGAAAATATACTTCAATGATGATAAAACTCTAGAAAATGAAGACAAATGATTATAGTGTAAGAGAGTTTTATGCCTTAAATTGAATTTTATGCCTTAAATTGAATTAACTTGTTTTGTATTATATGTTATACAGGGACATCACTTTATTTTTACCAACATTTTTAACATTAACCTGGCTATACTCGGAAACACTGTTTCCCCCTTCCATTACAGGAGTTTGATGTTACTAGTGCAATATGTAAACAAATCATTTTACTAGGTATAGGAGGAGAGAAAAGTAGTGTATCCATTTATGTTGTAGGGAAATACGATATTACGATTTTCAGTTTGATCATCACTTTTACGGAATTTATCAAAATACAGTAGAGTAGTAACATTTTTTTTTTTCAAAAACTCAACTTTTCAGGCGACTATGTTCGTTATGTAATGTCTACTTTATTTAGCATATTAATTATTGATGTTATCATACAATATAGAGAGTGCATAAGTCATAAGTAAAGGGCTGTAAGTGCACTTAAGTTACTTTTGAGAAAATGGGGTTTAAATATTTAAGCTTTCGTAAAATCGGTGAAATTTTTTATTTAAATTTTGATGCGATTAAAATATCCCTTTGCCACTAAAATTTTAGATACTTTTGCTTACACTGGATGTACTTAACTCATGTTATTACAAATGTCACTAGCATTCCTTTGCTTCTAGCCACCTCAATTGAAAAAAAACTAATCTGAATTTTTAAACAAGTTGCTGAAAATGGTTGCCGTTCATTACAATGCAGGCTTTAATTCAGTACGCATATTATTAAAAACATTTTGAAGCATATTCTCTGAAATTGAATTTATCGTTTCTTAAATATAATTTTTAGTACGATATTATTAATATAGGTTCTTTCTTCTATAGAAAACGCAATCATATTTATGAAACATACTATACACTGCAGTGTTTACTTCACTGCTTGAAGACTTCGAATGCAACAGCGGCCGTAAGTTTGTGTGTCTGACGGGAGCAAGGACATTAGTGAAGGGGTGAGAGTGAAGTACATTCAGAAATGCAGGTACAATAAAAATGCAAGTAAAAATAAAATGATGACCCTGTAGATCAACTGATGAATAATCGTTTGCGTTTGTCAATTTAATTAATCTGACTGGCTATGTCTATATTTTTAGTAGAGCCATCGATGTAGCTCAGTCGGTAGACTCGCTGGCCTGCTGATCCGGAGCTGCGCTCGGGCTTGAGTTGGATCCCTCATTTGGTCTCATTGAATGGTTTCTTCCGAGGTTTTCCCCAGCTGTGGGACTGAAGCCGCATGGTCTATAGTGAGTCCTCAGCCTCACTTCATTTCACCCCCTTTGGTCTGATTACCTGGTTGGGTTTTTACCGAGGTTTTCCCCAATCATAAAGCAAATGCCGGGTAATCTTTTGGCAAATCCTCGGGCCTCACATCATCTCACTACAGCTCCCCAAAATATTGTAAAAAAATTAAAAAACAATGTAGAAAATTATAAAATTGTAAAACTATAAAAATTGCGAAATATTGTAAAAATTTTAAAAATCTTTAGAAATTGTAATTGTAATATTGTAAAATTTTGACTTGTTCCACATCTTAAAGCTTCATTGCTCCTGTAAGATCTGTGGAATGTAATAAATGAAATGAAATGAAATGAAATGAAATGAAATGAAATGAAATGAAATGAGAAAAGACAGTGAATGGTGATCGAGTAGTTAAATATAAACTATTTGCTAGTGAATAAGATATAGCAAGGATCCACAAAGGCAGCTTAGGTGAAAACAGAACAGGTACAAGCGTACTGCATGAAATGAACAAGTAAATAAAGAAATTACATGAATAAAAACAAACGAAATCAAAATTCAAGCTCAAAATCATTAGGATATATTACTCCCCTTAACTTTGACAAGACAAGTGAACATAACAAGAACTCTGGGAGGTCTCTGGCAAATAAAATTGGGAACTCGTTGATTAATATAACATTTCTATGTTTAACGAAACGCTTTGTCATATTAGTTACATGTCTAGTTGTCTCATATCACTTGTGAGGTTCAGACCTATTTTCGGACAATTGATTACACAACAACAACTGTGGAGTAACGGTTAGCATATCTGACCGTGGAACGAGCGGGCCCCGGTTCAAATCCTAGTTTAGACAAGTTAGCTGGTTGAGGTTTATTCCGTGGTTTTCCCTCAACCCACTAATAGGTAATTCTGGGAAACATTAGCGCTGGATCCTGAAACTCTCATCGCTAGCATTATTACCTTCATTTCTAGTTGAACTTTGTTAGTTTGAATTAGAAAGAAATCAAAAAGCTAACTTTGCTTGAGTTCAAAAGAAGACGAAACTGTTGACAGTATTGATTATATCAGCACTTTGCAGTAGGTAATTTCCATGAATACCTTTTGTGTAAATAAAAATTAATACCTTAATACGGATTCTCTTCTCAAACTGAGATGTTTGGCTTTGAGAGTTGTAGCTTGAAGCTGCCGGTTTTTTATTTAAAGAGAGAAAACTTATATTTGTTAAAGAATAATTTAAATATTTTTCCTTTATCACTGTTAAACTATCTGTCTTGGCTACGCAAAGACTATGTCGCTCAGTTTTAAAGTTGCTTGCAAGCTACGGTCGTCCACCGTATGTGTTATTCTGCGTTGCCTCCGGTAAAGTCCAGTATCGTGTCAAACTCAAATTACGGTAGTTTATCATATGTCTATCTACTATCACGGCGAAAAGTGCATAACACTAAAGCTAAAATGGTTAAGCAAAAATGATAACAAGAATATTACAAATTGCGATTAAAAAACACACCGTGTGAGAATTTGTAAGTTTTGTTTTAAAGTTAGGATTCGTCCTGAATACATAACGCGAGAGTATTGGTTATTAGATCACCTGATATTCGCCTTACCTGGAGAAAAATTTGATAAAACGCCAACCATATCGCCAGCTCAAACGGGATTCGAATCCACTCTCGAGTGCAGTCGGATATCACGAATCCACCTTCTTTAGCTACGTCAGTGACGCCATGAAGGATTTGGTGATTGTACTCACTAGAATCAGAAATTGTTTCACTTTCATTATTTGGCATTTTTTAAAAATAACGTCGAAAAGTATAAACGAGGAAAAAGCAGGAAAAGTATATTTCTTCTACAAAAACGTTCATACAGATTTCCTTAGTTAACAATTGTTAGTTCTCACTAATGTCGTAACATGAAACGTTGGTTGATTACTTTATTGAATACTGAATATCACTGTAGAAAAACCCATCAACCTCGACCCCATTTAAGCTTGAACACGTCGGATCTACTCGTACCATACTAAATATACAGGGACATCATTTTATTTTTACTTCAATTTTTATTGTACCTGAGTTTTTGAATGTACATCACTCCCACCCCTTCAACCGTCTTCCACACAGATCCAAGACCGCATATACAGTCATAGTAGCCACAGTACATTCCAAAAGTATGTTCGCATTTTCCAGTGACGAAAGAGCTTTCAATATTGAATCATTTTCGCACAGGTACTGTCGTCCATTTGCCTACGTCGTATCCCGGTTTCCCCAACCAGCTTTTATTCGCCAGCTAGTGGCTGGGCTGTCTTTGCTCTTTTCTGAGAACATTAATTTCTATTAGGAATTGGACGTCTAGTTAATATTATACAACTGTTTAAAATAACTTAAATAAAAGGGCCTCGTTAAGTAATTAACTGTCACGTGATTTCCCTCCTTTCTACGACCTTACGTCATAACCACTTGGACGGACAGTAGATAGTATGTCTGAGTAATTTTATCTTTTCGGGCAGAAGTGAAGATTGAATTTACAGTACGTAAGGTACTCTTTTATAGAGTAGATACAGAATTATTTCAACATGAGTTACTAGTACGAAGAACGAAACTGGCAATTGGAATTAAGTACAATATGCTATAGTGCGATAATATGCACATTAGAACTGAAGCCTGTATCGAAATGTGTTTAAATATCCATATTATGATTATTTTTCAGTTTAACTTAATTCTCTATATTGTACGCTAATGTGCTGTAGGCAGTATAATATACACTGCATAATGAATACGTCCACATGGACAGCTCAGTTCGTCAGTAAAAACACTCATTGTTAATACTGTTCTGTATTTTGATTAAACAAAAGCCTAATGAAAATGATTAAACTCAAAAGCGCAATATTTCCTAGTTTACATAAATGGATGAACTACTTTTCTTCCCTCCTATACCTAGTAAAGTGATTTGTTTGTATATTACGTCAGTATCATCGAACTCCAGTCGTGGAAGGGGATAGCAAACGGCGTTGATCCAGAGGTATAGGCAAGTTAATATTAAACATGTTAGTAAAAATAAAATGATGTCCCTGTAGAAGGAAGTCCACCGCTTTAGACTAATGATTAGCACATCTGACAGTGAACCGTGCGGATCAGGGTTCAAATCCTGAATGGGACAAGGTACCTGGTTGGGGTTTTCCCTCAACCAATTGAAGTAGAATTGCTGGGTAACTTTCGACGTTGGACCTCGGACTCATTTCCCCATAATCAATTCACATATCATCATCATCATCATCATCATCATCATCATCATCATCATCATCATCATCATCATCATCCATACAATAGTCCGGTTAAGTTCACGGTGTGACGTGCTGTACTTGCACAAGAGTGCTGCCGTTAGGCTATCCAATCATTCACAGAATAGAAGTACTAAGCACAATAAGTCTCATCTACGTAAAGATTAATTTTTTGGTCTTATGGAATACGTCTGTTATGGTAAAAATTAATATTAGAGGAGAAAAATTCGCTCCGGTGCAAGGGGATCGATGTATAATGGCAGTTGACTTAATATAAAAATGTCAACATACATGTCGAATGGAATCAGGCCACAAAGGAAAAAAACTCTGGAGGAGAGGGATTCGATCCGGTGCTGTGGATTGAACTTCGGCGAAGCTCAATGGTTAGAGCGCTTGGTACGTAGAACTAAGGACCCGGGTTCGATCCCCGGCGCCGAAGTGAATTTTTTCGTCTAATATTAATAATTAACAATAAGCCTCGGCTGCAATGCAAACCTTCGGGTCCTTCCTCCATACAGAGAAAAAAATGTATAGGGAAGAGAGGGCGATGCCCGGGAGGGGTTAGTTTGTTTCATAAAAAGCATGATTGGATGGAGGTTAAAGAAATTGAATTAACTTAGAAGGTGTAATATGTGCAAGTGTAAGGACTGGTGCTATACTAGTGATAATTAATGGTTTTTTTTTTTTTTTTTTTTTTTTTTTTTTTTTTTTTTTTTTTTTTTTTTTTTACAATCAGCCATCAACATCGAAGTATTGCAACCCGTCCTTCTATGAAGACTTGGCGGAGAGATTGGTACATTTACGCTAAATCTATCCAGATGCGTCATTATTGTTAATTAGGTATTATTCGAGGATCGGAAAAGAAAAATTTCTTTCGGGGATTGGGTGGGCTGTGACCAGGAAAAGAGAAAACCGAATAGATGCAGTAAAGATAAGGTAATCAACGCAGAATGTAGGGAACTACTTGCATTTTGTGAAGCATTTACTGTACCATTTTATGATGAAGGATGGGTGGAGCGGAGAAAAATTCTCTCCGGCACCGGGACTCGAACCCGGATTTTCAGCTCTACGTGCTGACGCTTTATCCACTAAGTCACACCGGATTCCAGTCCCGATGCCGGATTGAATCCTCACAGTTTAAGTTCCACCTCTTAGTTTCCCTTTAGTGGCCAACCCTCATGCACTGTGTCACAGATGTGTGACAGTGGCACAATGTCCAACACACTAATGTGCAGAGGTGCACTCATTACGAGTGACTAAGTGGCCAGGATCTCACGGAATGAGCGCCGTCTTAAATCATTTAGGGCCGTATTCATAGACATTTTTAGCGCGGGCTTTCGGTGAATTATCAGCGTTTTTCTTATTCATAAACCAGTGTTAGCGATAGGATATGATTTGAATTCTGTACTAGTAACCAGTGGATAGCCGGGGCTAGCTTAGTACGCTCGCAGCGCGTGCTGCGAAATGTCTATGAATACCACCCTTAGTGACTATTTTACGCATCATTGCTGAAAACACGGGTTCGAATCCCGGTGCCGGAGAGAATTTTTCTCCGCTCCACCCGTCATCCATCATATAATAACGCAGAATTCCTGCACGGAAATAGCATAATATATGTACTTCGATACATCACAGTAATATGTACCATTTTAGATTTTAAATGGAAAATGTAGTCAGATCAGAAGGGGAATTAACGTTTGTTAATGCCAATGGGAGGAGTGTGTAAATTTTCTTACATACCGTTCGAGACATAATAACCATAATTAATTAAAAATATGTAACCATTAAAACACTAGAAATATAACATATTAAAAATTTAACACGAAAATTTATAACGAAATTACGTGAACAGATACAGTTAGTCCTATAGGTTTTCTAACATAACCATTATTAATAGCGATATTGATACACATATGTTCCAATAAGAAATGTGTGCGCTGTGTAAGATCCGTGAAGATTTAAAATATTCTACGGCGCCTGTCTTATATTACGGAACTTGGCCAGTATTTGGATGGAGTGAAGTCACGCAAACTTGTCTCGGCCATCGAGCTCCAGACCTCCCGAATAGGAAGCAAGCGTGACAACCACTATCCCACTAAGGATTGCTGAAGGTTACTGACTTCAGCATCCAATATCATACACATTCATATCCCTTATAGTACACAACTCAGGCGACATTAACTTAATACAGAAGTGGGTATTATGTAACAGGTATTGTATGCTAATTTACGTAATTGTGAAGCATAATTGCTCTTATTTAACCAGAAGTGTGCATAGGCGTCTTGAAAGTCCAACAAGAGTGGCTAATTATCTAAAAAAGGTGCTTAACACAAAATATATATAGGAAAGCCATATAGACCTAAAGCCCGTTACACAGGATGCTTTATAGGGAAGGTGTAAAGTTTTTAGAGGCGTATACTGTACAATGAGGTTCAGGAGATTGTGATGGAAATTCTGAAAGCCCTCTTCAAATTCTACACTATCACTTATATGTTAACACATAAATTCTTGTTTTAATGTACAAATCGAATAATTATTTTACTCGTTTCATTTCTCTTTATCTTTTTATGTTTGTTAATTCCGGACCGCAGTGGTACCTCACTTGAGGACGGATGATTTTAAGTAAATCTTAGTACTAAGGTTAAAAATCTGATACCTAGTAATTATTTTTAAACCCTTTAATGTCGAATTGCAGTGAAAAATAAATAGTGACAACAATTTCAACTACGCGTGATCGATCCCGGTCGAGAACGGAGTATCTTTATGTTGAAAAATCCTAAATTCTTGTTTAATTTTTTAGAGAAAGTAAAGCTATTTTCTCCATGTGGTAGATTTATTTCGACTTAAAACCTTTTGAACGTAAAACCTTTAAGCGGAATCCTATAGAAATAAAATTGTACCGGTACCGTTTTATTTAATATACGATGATGTGACTAGTGGTACAATGGAAACAGAAGTGTAAGTGGTTTTTCGCGCAGTCTCGCTCTACTTTCTATTTATGTGCCACGATGTTTTCCACTCAATGGAAATATTGGGTATGTGGTTTATGTATAATACATGAATTTGTCCACACCTGTAGAGTAACGGTCAGCGCGTCTGGCCGCGAAACCAAGTGGCCCGGGTTCAAATCCCGGTCAGGGGAAGTTATCTGGTTGAGGTTTTTTCCGGGGTTTTCCCTCAACCCAATACGAGCAAATGCTGAGTAACTTTCGGTGTTGGACCCCGGACTCATTTCACCGGCATTATCACCTTCATATCATTCAGACGTTAAATAACCTGAGATGTTGATACAGCGTTGTAAAATAACCCAATGAAATAAAAATGATACATATTGATTACACAACTTTTAACACTGTAACACTTCGGAATCACAAGAAAGTTTTATCATACATATTCCGAACTAAAATACATGAATTTAGAATTTAGAACTAAACTATAGTGTTGAAGTTATGTACATATTGTATTTTATTACTTCAGTTTTAATATAGACGTTTCACGTAATCATTGGTATTTCCATCTATGTCTAGGTCCTCCATTATTCAGTTTTCAACTCTTATGAAATATAAGCACGATAGCGTTAGGAGGGACCTCTGCTTACGAGGAGTGAGAACGAAGTGGTTGATAATCCCAATGGCCAATAGATGGCTCTGTGTGATGATCCCGTCGGCGTACTAGTAGGAGGTGAACAATAAATTGAAAATTGACATAAATTAAGCTGAGAGTTTTTGACAAGGGAAGAGCAAATACTTAGTTGTTAAATGCTCGGATTCATAAATTTCCCAATCACCAACCGTAATATAAGTTGAAAGTAACTTCTTCCAAAAAGATAATATGCTGGCAGCCGCAGAAATTTTGTAACGGGATTCTAGTCATTTCGAATAGTTTTAATTTTTCGATGCTTCATGCTCTGTCCGGAATGTTTTAAGAATATGTAGGTATAAATTCGGGTCATCCGCTCGGCAGTAGACCTATGGACAGGGAGCTTGAACTCACATGAGCTGTACGTCTTTGCAGAGTAAATCCTGCTGAACGTTGCCACGTCTCTGACGCCAGAATATTAACAAATTTAAGCATTCATTATTATTTACTTCACGAAAACGTAATAGAACACACAAATACTTATTTAAATTAATATTAACTCTCTGCTAGATATACCTACTGATGTAGTTGTTCTCGTAACTTTACTAACGATATAAGCAGTATAACGCAAATAAAATAAGAAAAGAAATATTTTTTCTGAGAAAACTATCAAGTTTTGACTCTTTATTGTATGGACATTTTTTGATCCTATAGAACGTTCCCGACTACTGTGAAAAGTACGGCACTTACACCCCTTACACCCTGTATAAAAAGACCAATTACAAAAATTTATGTTCTGCACGGTTATTGTTAAAGGCACGTCCCAGAATTCTTGAATTAGGCCTATAGTTTTGTTACCTAGTTTCGAATGAAGTTGATACAAAGTATAATATCTCTACCAAACTTTTTGAATATAGAGTATAGTCTATAGGCCTACTATATGGTAGGGCTTCTAGAGACTATCTGGGTGAATAAGTGACTTTTCGGGAGTTTTAAGAAATTTGAAGTTGAATAGCAATTGGACGCAATAGGTTTTCTGAGGCTGCAACACAATAGGGATTTAAAAGGAGAGTGTCATTTAAAAATGGGATTTCATTCCATTATTACTTTTAGTCATTCACTGTCATTGTAAACATAAGATGCAACGTAGGAAGCTAAAGTTCGTTTCCAGACTCGTAGAGATGCTCTCATCTTCATTCCGAAAGGGAGGTTGTCCGGTACCAGCATAAGATGAGTGGCAGGCCAGTTATCAGGTTATGTAAATAGACGTGTCAGCATGGACAAATTACAGCACATCCTTACTAATGCTTCTACAGGGTGATCCACTTGCTGCTGAAACTTGCAACATCCTTTTTAAAGCAAAACCTTACTCATAGGTAATGAGGCGGTAAAGTTCATCTCTTGCAGTAACGGTTAGCATGTCGACCATTAAATAAACGGGTCAGGGTTTAAGTTAAAAGTTACCTGGTTCAGGTTTCTTCCGGAGCTTTCCCTCAACACACTGAGAGCGCATGCTGGGTAACATACGGCGCTGTACCCTGGACTCATTTCGCTGGTATTATCACCTTAATTTCACTCAGACGCTAGATAAACATTGCAATTGATAAAGCGTCATAAAATAAACTAATTAAAATGAGATGGCAAAAGGCTATCATGAAAAATTGTATAAGGATAAAAAAAATACGGGGTAAACGTAAGGACACTTATAAAATTGTCCACAACACTTTCATTTGCTATAACTTTCAGAGTGTGTGCTGAAGATTTAAGCATATGGTTTCGAAACAAGTGCTGCAATCTGTACCACAACTTCATAAACATCAACTTTTGTTGAGATAAATAAAACAGTGGTACAAGATGTTTTCATTGTGATTAATAGAATATCCTAAAACGAACGTTCGCTCCGTCTCGCTTTAATATTTTGGAACAAAATTCTAATATTCATTTCTTTATATAAAATGGACCTGGGTTCGGTCCTCAGCAGATTCTATGACAATTTTTCTTTTAAAATCTACTAGGGGAAGATTTTATCCCAATATTATAGTTTTCCCTGCCGTTGTCCGTATATTTTTTGTATTCATAAATTTATTATGTCACTAAATTTGGTAATATGTATAGTTTGCAAGTTCCTTGCATTTGGGAAGCTACGATAATTTTAATACTGAAGTTAAGGAATAATAGGAACTCACCTTGTTTATTGTCATATATATACCAATCTGCCCTAATGATGATTGTAATTTGTATTTAGTTTGGAGACGTTGGAAATGTTAAGTTCCAGGACACGATGGAATACCCAAAAAATTCGGAGCCACAATTTCTTTAAAATTATACTCTGCATAAAAAGACAACATTTCCTCGCAAGATAATGGGAGTTTATTTAATTCAGTTCAGATTACTAGTATGTCTATTATCTTAGTCTTATACTATACAGTGATAGAATTTTCTAGTAACTGTAATGATATGTTTTAAATTTTTAGTGAAATTGAATCTTTTTGCTCCTACAGGTAATAGAATGACTTTCAAACTTTTTTTTTCAAATTCTGAAGACGAACATTTGCCGGACTGATATCTGGTGAACAATAGAAAAGCATAAGTGTAAACTACATACGTACATTAGACAAATGTGTTAATAAACAGATGTTAACCAGGATATGTCTTCTGATTGAAGTTCTGGCTGTTACGTACCCCTGTACATCTCACTTGACGATATGTCAGAAGAAGAACAATAATTGTTTGTATACTTCTGAAGTCTGATTAGTGTAATATGTCACCAGACGGCGAGGTTTGCAATGGAAGGGGAAAGGAACTGGCCACCATACTGCATTATCTCCTGGCCCAGTTGCCTCATGAGTGATGCCTTGTTCGTATCACTTGTGGGGTCGAGTTGACTAAACTGATAAACACCAATTAAAATAAAAATATGGGGAGTGTTCCATATTCCAAGAGAATCCTGTTTTGAATATATTGAACGGGACCTAAACAGCCTTTGAAAAATGAGGGACGTTTTTAAATGGTACAGCAGTTTATGAATGTTCGTACAATTAAGCAGGAAATAAGCAGGATTTTTGATACCTTATCAACAAATATGTTATTATCAAGGTAATGAAAAAGAAATAATTTGAATTGCAAGGAAACTTGTTTGCTATAGTCCACACCTATTGAGTAACGGTTAGCGCGTCTCACCGCGAAACCAAGTGGCCCGGGTTCGAATCCCAATCGGGGCAAATTACCTGATTGAGATTTTTTCCGAGGTTTTCCCTCAATCCAATATGAACAAATGCTGGGTAACTATCGGTGCTGAACCCCGGACTCATTTCACCAGCATTATCACCATCTCATTCAGACGCTAAATAACCTGAGATGTTGATACAGCGTCGTAAAATAACCTACTAAAAAAATTTTGCTACAGAAACAAAAATGTTTTTATTTCAAGTACATTATCAAAATTTCAAACCATAACTTCTTTCTCAACTCATTTTAATTAACATTGATTGTGTTTTAAATACAGTTCTCTCATATGCATAATTTTTTGTATGTATCTGAAGTCTGACTAGTGTAATATGAGCCGTTCAGAGCAGAAGTGGTGTAAGTCAAAAATGGGTAATGAGGGTTGAAGTAAACATTCTGTAAAATACAACGCAAAGTGGCAATTAATATTCAATTTATTTAAACTATTAGTAGCAAGTGGATAGCAAGAAGGACATATTAATTGCTATGTTGAACTATATTTTACAGAATTTTTACTTTAAACGTCAATACCCAATTTTGACTTACACCACTTTTGCTCTGAACGACTGATATATAGCTAGTCGACTATGTGTGCAATAGAGGGGGAAAAGAGCTGGCCACCCTACCCCATTACCTCCTGGCCTAGTTGCCTCATAAGTTGTGTCTTTTTGGTATCGCTTGTGAGGTCCAGACCTGTCTTCGGACAGTTAACCACCAACAACATGTGCATATTCTGTTTGTATATCTATAATTTTGAGTGCTGTACTAATTATTAGACTTAAGTTTAAAGATGACTTATAGTGTGTAATAATTACTCTTACTGTAAATTATGTGCAGGTGATAGAATAACAGCAGGGAAAGTGTGTTATTTCGAGGAAATATTCAGAAACCATAATTTTAACTAAAATTCTACTAAGTCTCTTTGGCATATGTAACTTTACTTCAGTCGAAGAATGCAGACACTCGACTGGTCCGGTAATGATGTTAACTGTACACTACACCAACATGCGCTCCATGCAGGCTAGATTTCTCAGGCAAGGCTGTTAATCATCTCACTCAAAACTGCCCGGCACGTTAATTGTTTTTATAACAGAATTCTAACCGTATGGTTTTCATTCATTCTCTTTACCGGATATCCTGCTCCCGCCCTCAAAGAGTAGAGACCTCTGGGTCTTTGTTAGGTAATCGTGAGCAAGTATTAGGTTACTAAATATTTATCAAGGTCGAGGACACTCTGGGGACCGAAGAGACCTTCAGATTCTTTCCTAACAGCTGCAGTATTAAAAAGAAACAAATTGAAGGTATGCCGGAACTAAATAAACGGGTGGGTACATATTGACAATTGTTTCGCCACAGTCCTACGTTGTATATATTCTTTCATTGGTCCTTTTACGGAGGGACACGCTTCCGCCTAAGTTCCGTCTTCGGCTATAATTTGTCTTATACTCTATTTATGTTATTTCTTAGGTGTGTTCAGCCTGCCGTCGTGAACGTTCTAGTTAATACACATTTATACAAAAACTGGCATGCACTCCAATATTACTTCAAGTATGCATGTCATCCTCAGTAGTACGTGGTTATAATGGACGTAATTAGATAATATGTCTGTTATTTCAAAAACTTAATAGGGCGATATTGTTCTTAGGCCCGATTGTATAAACCATTTAATCTTAGATCAGAGGTTAAATTGATCCTTGTTTCTGCTGAACTTGGAATTTTGTGTTGTATAAAGTCTAATCTGAGATTAATTTGTCTCAAACTAAAGTCAACTTTGACTGAAGAAATTTCTCCGATTAAGTTAGATGATGCAAGTTCAGTTATTTCTTTTCTGTTTGAAATATACGAGTGACAGATTGTGCAAATAAAATATCCATTATTATTAATATTAATAGATATGTTAGTTACATTTATATATATTTCTTTCAATTTCTTGCCTTAATACACAAACATTCTTATATTTTATAAGGCTCTATCGTGTTCAGCAGTATCAAATAACATATCCTATAATTATATTATGTTTATAACAACCATTAATTATTAATGGATATGATAGGTACATTCATAAATGTTCAATTAACTGTTTTATAAAGTTTTATTATGTTTAGCAGTATCAAACACCATAATATGATAACAACTTGGAGAACAGTCAACCTTCTTATTGTCCGCCATTATTTACATTGCACAAAAAAAACCAGTGTCTCCAACAGTGTGTACGGAAAGTCGCCAAAAAGTAGTTGTAAAGTCGCTAGATTTCTCATTATCAACAAAGAAAGATTAAATTTTGTCACTATGGGGTGCTAAAAAGGTCACTAAATCCCTATTTAAGCAATATAAAAGTTAAAAGAAATTGTTGTTGAAAAAGAGTTAAAGTCGCTAGATTGGCAACACTGAACAAACCTGTATAACATTGTCCGCGCATCACGTATTTCAACTGTTTAGGCGAAGTTGCCTAATCCTTTTCACGTGAACTAAGATTGCATTTGAACCAAGGTAATTTGATCGCAGAAAAGTTTTATACAATAGAAGAAGTGTCTGAACTCGGTTCACTTTTCGATCTTCGATCAAAGTTGATCTTTAGTCAGGGAGTTTTGTACAATTGGGCCTTAGAATGACATTCTTCGGAATGAGAGTGCTCTCCACGAAATTTACTACGAGGGTCACTTCAAAAGTGGTCTAATGCGTAACATTTATTTAAAAATTACATTTTTATCCTACAGCTTTGCTATTTTTACTGAATGTAGATACTGTACACTTAGCGGCAAAAAGAATGGGCCGGCCGACAATTTCTAAGTTCCAGAGACATAACATTGCGCATGCTCGTCTCGACAAAGCAATAGTTCACCAGATAACACATAATTAAACCATTTAAATTTGCTTTATTTTGTTTAAGAGTCTAAAATATGTAATAAAATGAATGGCGGGTTGATTCTAGACACATCAGGGCCCTTGAAGAGTGAAATAATAATAAAATTGATAAATACAAAATCAACCGGAGCGAATATGAACAGGAAAACCACGTATTATGCATAACCGTTATTAACAGTCACAGTAGCGTAAGTCGTTACGGCATTGGTCTAAAGAACAAGTTGGTAGTATTAGCTTAAGGTTCGAATCTCCCCACAATCTTTTTTTTTTTTTATTACAAATTTTCCATCATATGTGTCTCTCAGGGCTATAATTACGTGGCTATATCTCTTAGAATATGCCCAAACTCTAATAAATAATTACCCTCCCTCTCTCTTTCAAGTAATACTGCTATCTGTTAATACAACGTTCTGTCTCGTCATTACGCTTGAAGATGGCACAGAAACAATAACTCATTGCCCTGGTTCGCATAGGTTATTCTGCGTATGCTACTCTTCGAGAGGACTTCGATTGGAGAAATGTCACTTTCTCCGACCAGATAATTGTCTCCAGTAGCATTCTGCGTATGCTACTCTCCGACAGGACTTCGATTGGAGAAATGTCATTTTCTCCGACAAGGTAATTGTTTCCAATAGCAACGATAGTACTGCCCTAGTTTACTGTATGAATTGCCACCGATACGATGAACGAAGCGAATTAACAAGTCGAGTTGTGTGAGGGTCGCATGTTGGGGGTGGATGTCATACGATGGGGCAGGACTTCTGGAACGCATCCACGGGCGGTTTACGGCAGAAGTCTACGAACACATTTTGGCAAATGTAATGATCCCTTCCCCCGGAAAACGATATCCTGAAGGAACACTTTTCTTCCAGCAGGATAATCATCCGATACACACCGCCAACCATATTCAAAGATGGTTTACGAGGTGGCGTGATGTCGACCCAGTCGACTGGCCTCCAAATTCACCAGATATGAATCCGATTCAAAATTTGTGGGCTGCAGTCAAAAGGATCCTACGCTCTAATTGGGCAGAACAACCACCCGTTCGGACATCTGAGGAATTGTGGGACAGCGTTCTAGATGCGTGGGAGGAGATGGCCAAAAATTAGACCTGTTCCATAATCTTGTGGACTCCATGCCGCGCAGAATGAGGGCAGTTGTTAACGCAGGTGGTTTGTGGACGAGATACTAGTCCCCACCACAGGCCTTGTTTTGTTAATATATTAAAAAATTGTTTGTTTTTGTTAATTTAATTATTTATTTGTGTTTGATATGCTTCCGGTTTTTAGGATGTGAAACAAGTATTTTTGTTTATACAGGCCGGGTCTCACCTATTAATAGCCCACAGGTGATGGGCAATAATATTTTTACAAGGCAGGCATAACGAAGTTTGTTAAGAAATGCCATTTCATATTTAAACTAAGAAATTAAGTAAAACTTAGAATAAAAAAAAATAATAATTTTACCGTACCGGGAGGCGAACTCACAACCTCTGGTACGGATGTCAGACTTCTTACCACTGGGCCACACACTGCTCGTAAGGTTTACTACATTATAGACGGATGACTTTCAATGAAGAAACACCACAGCAATGCCTTGCAGTGGGTTACGTTTACACGAGTGAACCGCACGATAGAACTTAGCATTTCTATCGACCAAGAGTCGGCCCATTCTTTTTTTCCGCTAAGTGTACATCCTTTACGAACAAAATCTCACTTTTCCATATAATCTCCGTCTCTTTCAACTGCCTTACGCCACCTTGGAACGAGGGCCTGTATACCTGCACGATAAAAGTCTGAACCAACACGTCTGAGCTACTCTTTAGTAGAGTGGACGAGGGAGTCTTTATCTTCAAACCTCGTTCCACGAAATGATTCCTTCAGTTTACCAAAGAGATAATAATCGCATGGTTCCAGATCAGGACTGTAAGGCGGATGTCTTCAGTTCAAAATGGTGGAGCCATGTTTCATTTCCTGTCACAATTTTTGAAAGAAAGTCATCTCCACCATTCTCATACTGGTCCAAAAGTTCGCTACACACTATTTTTCGGGTTTCTTTGTGGGCTTCTGTCAACATCTTCGAACCCACCTGGCACAAACCTTTCTTAATCCTTACTGTTTCAATATTCTGCACACACTTGCTTTTCCTATTCCAACTTGGAGTGACAGTTCTTTCACTGTTACGCGTTTGCCAGCCACAATCATGTTTTTAACGCGCTGCACATTGTCGTGCAGTGCAGAGTCTGCCGCTGCGAGGAGTATCTCGAATATTGGCGTGCCCTATTTCACCAGATAATCTGCTTGACCACTGACTATCCGTACTGCGATCGACAGCTGCATCTCTATATACCTTTTTCAACCTCTTGTGAATGTTCCCCACTTTCTCGTTCTCACAGCACAGGAACTCGATAATAGCACGTTGCTTCTGACGAATGTCTTAAGTACAGCAGCCATCTTGAAGGAGTGCTATCATGGCGCCACTCACGGGAACGACTTAGATTAAATTTGAATACAAGCGGGAAGGATGTATCTATGACCTCCATAAATTGCAAAGGTGTAGAATAAAAAATAAATAAAAAAATGTTGTGAATTACTTTTCCCAAATTGCAAGTGGAGATTTATCCTTCGAAGAGGTGGAAAAATTCAAATATCTTGGAGCAACAGTAACAAATATAAATGACACTCAGGAGGAAATTAAACGCAGAATAAATATGGGAAATGCCTGTTATTATTCGGTTGAGAAGCTTTTGTCATCTAGTTTGCTGTCAAAAAATCTGAAAGTTAGAATTTATAAAACAGTTATATTACCGGTTATTCTATATGGCTGTGAAGCTTGGACTCTCACTTTGAGAGAGGAACAGAGATTAAGGGTGTTTGAGAATAAGGTTCTTAGGAAAATATTTGGGGCTAAGAGGGATGAAGTTACAGGAGAATGGAGAAAGTTACACAACGCAGAGCTGCACGCATTGTATTCTTCACCTGACATAATTAGGAACATTAAATCCAGACGTTTGAGATGGGCAGGGCATGTAGCACGTATGGGCGAATCCAGAAATGCATATAGAATGTTAGTTGGGAGGCCGGCGGGAAAAAGACCTTTGGGGAGGCCGAGACGTAGATGGGAGGATAATATTAAAATGGATTTGAGGGAGGTGGGATATGATGGTAGAGACTGGATTAATCTTGCTCAGGATAGGGATCAATGGCGGGTTTATGTGAGGGCGGCAATGAACCTCCGGGTTCCTTAAAAGCCAATAAGTAAGTAAGTATGTGAATTACTTTTGGAGTGACCCTCGTACTTCACAGTAACTTTGAATTTCAGTTTTGCTAGTGGTAAGCTTTATCTTCCACTCTATTATTAGAGATGTTTAGTCAACTGTCCGAAGACAGATCTGAACCTCACAAGTGATACCAACAAGTCACAACTAGGGAGGAGATAATGGGGTAGGATGGCCAGTTTCTTTCTTCCTTCATTGCATACATCGCCGACTAGCTACATATTACACTATTCAGACTTCAGATGTATACAAACAATTATTCTTCATCTGACACATATTATCAAGTGAGATGTACTGCCTGATAATAGATGTACAGACCAGAAACAAAATTTGGTCCACTTGAGCATGCGCAGTGTGTTGTAACTGGAACTTCGAAAGTTCAGGTAGCCCAAATTTTGTTCATAGGTCTGTAGGCTACATATCAGCCAGAATCTCAGTCTGAGGACTTATTAGAAATAATGAACTGTTTTACAGTGAATATGAAACATTAGAACACTTATGTGTGAATCTTTAAAGTGATTTCAAAATATACCTATTATGGTATTGTGAATCTGTCCAGAACGAAATAAGAAAGTAATATACCTATTGCTGTCAATATTGCATGTTCCATGATGCCGTCGTACGGGATAATGAATTCATATTCTGATAATAGTATTTAGGATCTAACGTTCTAAATGTGCTAAGTACCAAAAACAACTTTCTGAGATAATGGTGAAAAACACACTACACAATGCATGTTGATATACCTAAAACACCGTATTTGGCGCACGATTCAGTCACGTACAGTTGAGCTACGACAAAGACAATTTAGTATGATATTCTCATATGGATGTTCCTCCCTTAGATTGAATAAAATGAAATTTGAAAAATTGGCACTTAGCACATTTAGAATGTTAGGTCTTCGATTGTTACCTTATTGCTTTCTATATCGTGAGATAACTCCTAATCACTAAATTGTGCACCAATATGCCTGGGTTAAATCCCAAATCTTTCCGCAGTGTATACGAAGGGAAGGCATATGTCACTGTTGAAAGCGATTCGTTCGTCGGATTGGGACGTTAAGCCTGGCGGGCCTCTTGGTGCTATTCGACAGAAGTAGGCTACATGCCGGCACCAGGTTTCCCCTTCCTCACCTTCATCATCATCCTCACCCATTCCCTAGACTACACTTACACGAACACTTAACATACACTCACCCTAGTACACGACATAACTCTTCACAGATACAAATCATGCATAACGTGGCCTGCAACTTGACAATGGTTCACAGTCCTGCCATCTATCCGCAGTATGCGGAACCCGAATCATGCAAAGTGAAGTGGGTAGGCATTAGACACACACACATACACACATTAGTCATACATACGGGTATTTATGTTTGTGGAAAAATATTTCGAATAAAGGATTTTGGATTTCCAATCTATGTCTCTGGCGTTTCGTAAATACTTACAAATTCTATTATCAGGGTTATATTTCCAGATACCTGAAGGATAGACGCCAATTCCAGTTACTGAACCTATAATCTAGAAACACCGAAAATATAAGCTCACCACAAAGTTGGAAAGCAAAAATGCTTCTAAAGGCGTTCATCGCGAAAGCCTAAATCCCAAATATTTATTTTATATACCGTACCTACTTATCAGAAATTACATATATTCTTATGCAGTTTTTGTTCTGTTTCAGATCACTTCAAGAACCGTAATTTGTATGCTGCGAATAGACATGGTGAGGAAGTTACTGGTAAGTGTTGGAGTATTGGTTAAGACTTTATTGTAATTATTAGAAAAATTAATTGCAAATCACATGAATGCTGAAAAGGTTTGCTCTCCTCTGTTGTATTATTTAATTTTACTATCTGTAACCATTGAATTCTGTATTATAGTCCCAAATTACGTATGAAACGATAATTATTCATTTAACGAAATCATATTTCTGCTTTCAAGAATACTTTTGTTACTTAAAACTGTAATATTAAGAATTAATGTATACTTTTACGTACACCAACGACATTTAAATAAGATGTGCATAATTTTCTTTAATATTTTCATAGAATTAACTTATGAACTCTGCATTGAAATAATCTTATTTTCAAATGTGTGTTTTTGTATCTTCTCTGATCTTCCCGTCCAGGATACAAAATGTTACAGTATAGGAGAATTTACGCTTTCTTAGAAATTCATTTTTAAGTTTTACGTTGTCATTAGCAATATAATCATGAACGTAAGCTTTCTTGAGCTGAAGTCTTTTGACTTTACAGTTATATCTCCTCCGATATTTTATAACTGACAGCAGATGTTCACAAACTCTCTGATCATGTTGACAAAATGACTTTATGACATGGCGTTAAGTTTAACGTAAGACAAACACTGTGTAAGGAACACATATTAAGTCCTTATGAAAGAAGTGTAAAAATATCCTCTTTCCTCTCGGAAATCGAATCCGGCCATCTGGGATGTTGGATTTATGACCGGAAACACTACATGTTTAGTTACAGAGGAGGGCGTACAATTTGAAATTACAGAATTTAAGCTTATTAATTCGCGTATACCATGCCGTTATGTAGGCTATTCCCAGTTACTTTCCGAAGGACATTAATCTTCATTTTACCGTTACGAAAAATAATTATCGTAATAATTAATCTACTTAAAAGTTAAGATCTTTCGACCTGTGTACAGATACAGAGATACTTAGCAGTCGTAACATGGAGCTTCACTAAACACTTCATTCCAATAAAGTTTTTTTTTGTACCCGTAACGGAATGAGTTGCGCCAACTGTGCTGCCTGGCTAGGCTGGCTCCGCCATCCGCCACAATACGCATTCTTTTACAGCATACCAGCAATAACCTGGTGGGCTTTGGTTCCTCTTATACAAATCTGTGAGTCGTCTGAAACCCCAGATCACATGTAACAGATTGATCAGCCTTATGGGATTTGGAGGCAACAATTTTGATCAATTTCATAATGCTGCCAACTACCGACTGCGATAGAAATCACCTTATAACTGTCATTTGAATTGCATAGAGCAGCTGTAATTTCATCTAGAGGTCTTTACCAATCGACAGTGGAGATCCTGGTGGTTGTTCTCGTCCTCATGTTACCGTGCCAATCTGTTATATATGTGATCAGGCGAAAACCCACACTACTGCCATTAATCTTTGGAGAAACCACGTGGAACACCTGTTGTGGCGGACGGCCAATTCGACGTCACGCAAACACAGAAGATGCTATGTTTTTTTTAGACGGATGTGATAATGAAAGGAGAATTGTGAAGAGTATTGGTGGAATGACGAGAGAGTAAATGAAGAACCCTGAGAAAAACCATCACAATGTTGACCTTGGCCGTCACAAATCATTCATCTCTGCCGTCATCAAGATTTGAACTTGGATCCGCTGTCGCCTTAAGTCGGCACTCTACAGACTGAACTACATAGGCTTCCTTCCCACCCCACAGAATTCTGAAGCAACAGTTGGCACTCAAATGTAGTTGTACCGTAATTATTTTGGTTCAAGACACGCAGTTTCTAAGACAGGATGGTAATGTTAAACTTGTTTTCTATCGAGAATTAAACCTGGGTCTCCTGGAAGTTTAACTCGAAAACAGTATTTGAAGCACAACGGAAAACTTAAAATCCAAGTCTTCTCTATCAATTCTATGTACGGCATTCACAAACATTCACAGTCCAGAATGACCTGCATCAATTATAAAATTTGTAAAGACCGGACTTGTCAATCCAAGCAGACCATTCTGTTAACACAGTTTCAATTACATCTGGAAGGAAACTCATCCTGAGAATAATTACTCTTAAGAATACAAATCCCCATTTGGTAGAGGTGTTGGTTACAACTCCATTTTTGTGAGCAACGTTTCCATATTTTATGTGAGAAGAAAGCAAAGCAAATTGAGTGCAGAGATTCACTCGTGTTGGACGTTACATGATGGATCAAATTCTTTCCTACAGAAGTAATTACATCTGCACAGGTTTAGATCGAAGTAGTACGGACGGAGTAATTACCAGTAAGGCGATAATCACAATATGCTAATAATTATTATAGTGACTTGGCTAGAATTTAAAGAAGCTTTAAACATCTCTCGCTGATTGGTTTGTGCTACAGTGTACAAAGAGGTTCGAAATTGTGTCGTTGTGAGCCACAGTAGAGTCAAGTTTTCTTATACCCTCAAACTCGACAAGCGTCATTACGAGAAATCTAATTTACCATGTATAATAAAGGAGACGAATCTGTTTTACTTTATTTATGCAATTTTGTGTTAAAGTGTGTACATTATCCTGAATGACAAGCTCTTATAAAGACCAAAACCTCTATGGAGTTAAGAGCAGCAGCTCTTTGAGTGATTAACTACTTTTTATACGTCAAGAACTCGGTGTTCAAATTGAGTTCTGTCCTTTAATACCACTATCAAGACACTACTTACATAAAAGCTAAGTAAGGCTTAGCTTCAGTAGATAACATTTCTTTCCAGAAATAAAAAACGTTTCTTGAATGTCCTCCATTACGCAGTCAAAAATTCAACAATGCTGTTTACTAAACAGAGCAAGACCTCTGCCACTTTTCTGATTTGTAGTCAGTCTTTCATCAGCTACCCAACCAATTTTAATCTAAGTACCTACTCTAAGTCTCTTCCGATTAACTAATTTTTTAGTACGTCATGAGGCCCGTTCTCAAATTGCATTCTGTCGCTTAATAGCATTATCAAGACGCTATTGAAAAAGCTATTCATGATTTAGCTTCAGCAGATAGTATTTCTCTTCAGAAATACTAACAAGGTTATTTCGTGAATATTCTTCATTATCCAGCCAAAAATTCAACGGTACATTAAACAGAGCAATAAGACCTTTGCCATTTTTTATAGGTTTTCTATCATTAATTACTCAACTAATTTAATCCTAAATATGAAAATAAACTGAAGGATGCACTGGAAGGAATGGTGAACTGGAGAATAATTCCAGGCAGAAGATAAAAAGCCTTGGGTTTTCTGAACTGAGGCATGCGAAGTGCGAAGCCTGCCTCGCACAAATCCGGACTACAGAAGGGATAGTGAGAGGTTTCTATAACTGCGAGATGCGAGATCTGCGTACCCGCGCAGTTATAGAAACCTCTCACTATCTCTCGTGTAGTCCGGATTTGTGCGAGGCGGGCCTCGCACTTCGCAATTCGCATGCGTCGGTTCAGAAAAACCAAGGTTTTAGATGACAGACACCCTTAATATATATGGATCATATGACCCATGACTGAGAGGAAGGCGAAAAATAGGGAAGGCTGGAGAATGTTGAGTTTGCAGTGAAAGCCCTGCCCTTGGGCAGAAAACTATGAATGAATGAATAAATGTACGAAAATATATTGTTTTCCGACAAAATTTCTTGAGTTAATACTGGTATTTGAAAGAGTATGTACCAAAGTGTCTCAGAAGTAATACATCTTTGAGTTGTTAGGCAACGGAAGAATTATTTACATGTATTGTTAATAATGTTTTGAAACACGTTTTAGGAAGCATTTAACTGCTTATCTACAGTTTTTGCTGTACAAGATGACTAAGTTATTGTCTTCATTTTCTCATTGGAAATATTCGACGATACAATCACAATTCGAGTGCTTCTGAGTTTCGCTTGGAAGTAAGTCATGAGTGCTAAATCAGCAGTTAAAGAAATATATGAAGTGGAAGGTGATGGCGAGGTCAGTAGTAGAACAGAGTCAAATTAGTTTCAACGATTGAATGATAGAGATCTAAGCCTTGAAGATAAACCTCGCTCAAAAAGACCATCTATTCCAAAGAATGATATTGTAAGAGAAATCACTCTCCATTAGCAGTGAATTGTTATCAAGTCTTGGTGTTTTTCTAAGGCCACAAACTGTCGCCAATACCACTAATTTTGATTAGGCCTATGCCTATACGGAGGCTATTAGATCCGTATGAATTCAATTATACGAAAGAAAACGTAAGCCTATGAAGTTATATAAAATAATTTTTCTGAGATAACATGGAAAATTAAAATGAATAATCATTCAAGATTCATATAAAAATTCACTCCAATATGTATAGGAGCGTATATATTGTCCGATTATTTTACAGGCGGAAGCGCAAAAGCGTAAGCCCCCCATATTTGTTTTATAATTGAGGGTGCTCTGCAATAACAAGGTATGTACACTTACCTCGATATAGTCGCCACCATTAGAAATACAAAGCAAATGCACTTATCTTGCTATTCCATCACATAGGTGGCGAGTATGAAAGTCTTACTACTGCTTATGCACAGCTTATAATATGACTATGTCACGGTTTCGTTACGTAGACAGTAGAGGGCTCTATAGTGTCGGTGCAGACGTTCAGACGTCACTGAAGGGAGCAGGCAGTACTATCACAAGCTTATCAAAAATTCACATAGGTCAGAAGCAATAGATTCTGAATGTGATGAATCCGAGCTGGAATACTGACTGATGATATGAAATATAAAACCAATGTGAAGAAAACGTTTTAGAAACAATATAGTAATAATCAGACAATGTATGTTAGGTGACTTAAGGAAAAGTGAAGTTGTTTCGTATCGGAGTATATGGCACATGCCGCGTCGTTCGTCTTTTGTGTACCTGGCGAGTACAGCAGCGTAAAGAACGAAGGAACCCCGGTCCGTTCATAGTAACATTGCAACGTAATGTGTGCAGTTGTGTTATCCCGCTCAATTATTTAGTTAAATAGTGTAGTGTAGTGCTGATCCATTCATAATGTCGAAGTCAAAACGTTAAATTCGCTCAGAGATACGAAATGCAATTAAGAAGTATGAGAGTGACATTTTATGTATTAACGAAGACAATATCGTGTGTAATGTATGTAAAATTGAAATAAAAACCAGAACAACTCAGGCTATAGAGAAACATTGCAACAGTACATCGCACAGGAAATGCGTTGAAATGAAATCTGAGGAATCATCATCGTCGTCGTCGTCGTCATCATCATCATCATCATCATCATCATCATCATCATCATCATTTAGTTGTGCGGGTCTAAACGACACGTGCAACATGATGCTCAGTGCAAATATTCCTGTAAAGAAATTGAGTGATCCTTATTTTATAGTTTTTCTTCAGAAATTCTCTCGATACCAAAACTGTTTAAGCGATAGGCGAAGACGATTCAGCTTCGACAACTTACGAGAATATATCGTCGTTTACTGCAACGCTGGTAATTTCATCAATGATGACAAGGACTGAACTTGCAAGGTATGTACTACAGTACGTTATGTTTCTTTTCCTTCTGACTGTACGGAGATACAGTAGCATGTTGACGTCGTCTGTTTACGTTTAAAACCTGTTCAGCCAATGGTCTGAATGAAAAAATGTAACATATAGTGAATGTGCACCTACATTCAACGATAAGTCATCCCGCATCCACTGTCTAGTAATAATGCTCATAATTTCCCCCCCCCTATTTCCTCTGACTTCCCAACTAACACTCTACATGCATTTCTGAATTCGTCCATAGCTTACGTGCTACATATCCTGCCCATCTCACACGTCTGGATTTAATGTTCCTATATGGTAATTAAGCTTGCTCAGGAAAGGGACCGATGGTGGGCTTATGTGAGGGCGGCAATGAAGCTCAGAGTTCTCTAAAAGTCATAAGTAAATATTACAGTCATTCCGCGCATTAAAAATAATCCCGTTTTTTAAATTTCCATTTGTTTTTGGCTATTTACGGGATTAGGTCATTTGATTTACAAATTACGTACATAGGCTTTCCCATAAGTAATCTTTATGGAGTTGATATTATTTTGTGTATTGTTATTTTGTATTTCAATTTTTAACTTTATTGTAATACACGTATAAAGTAATTGGCATTGCTTGATAACTTATTGTTGCCTAGCTCTGAAGCTGTAGAATTATCAGTAAAAAGTATCTCAAGTTATTTTACAATTACAAAACACGCTGTATATAAAGCATGCAATTAAATCTTTTAATTTGTTAAGAAGTACGAACAAGAATTCTTTCTTTTATTACACTTGGACTTTATAACTGTTACCGTATACTAAATCCATTTACTTGAAGATTTATAGCAATAAATTACTTTTATACTGCATTTTTATTTCTTTTTTCCATTTTAGTACCTCACCTGACTAATACACCATCTAAATGTAAACTATTGTGCGAACTTATGTCAGTCGGTTGAGATATTTAGAAGGCAGTGTAAAAACGTTATCAAGATCAACGGTAGAGAAACTAAACGGTTCCTGGCTCACATATACAGTAGTACAGGCCTAAAATTTATGATGCGCTTCTAAATTTATAACACACACGTATGATGTAAGATAAGTAGCCTTTGTAGAGATTATGCGCTCCAGTTTTATGTCTGTACACTTCCTTTATGTATGACGTAGAGTTACGGTTCAATTTACACAAAATAATCGTAAAGCGTTCATTTTTTCTTACTTTTAATTGTTAAATACGTGTGCTATTATTTGCACAATGTGTAATAAGGCTCACTCCACTTGTGATAACTTTACACATCTCTGCAGTTAGCAAGCTACTGAATGCAGTTCACGGCGTTTTGCATTCTAGACGGATGTGTGCAGTTCTAGGAAATATGTGAAGAGTTCTAAGATACTGAGAAAACAGTACAAAATAATTAATGGTAACAATACTCGCTGGGTATTCCAATGGCATGTACACTCTTAGCTGTTGTATTATTGTTATTGTTGGCTACAATAAATTTGAAACTAAGTTGATTTGGTGGAATAACTAGCAACGGACTGGAAGGTCCCAGGTTCAATGCTGAGTAGTGGCGAGAATTTTTTCGTTGTGAAACATCTAAAACGGCCCCGGTTCCACTCGACCTGCTGTCAAATCGAGTATTGTGTCTTTCTAGGGGTAAAAGGCGGTAGGATAGTGGTGCCACATCATTTTACATGTCGAAATCATGAAAGCACGAAGCTGTGGCTCAAAGCCCCCCCTGCTCCTTCATAGTGTCTAAAGAGGGATACCTTTACCTTATCCCGTAAATCGATCAGTACTGCAATTTACATAGAACAGATTTAATAAGCATATGATCTAATATTTCAGAGAATATTTCAACAGCTTGTTTACAGAAATGAACATATTGTGAATTGCAACAAGGCATTCGAAAAATAAAATCAGATCAACGATTAAGCACATATAGAGGGGGGAAAGAAAAAATTGGATCGGTGTCGGGTAGAGTTCCCGGGTAGCTCAGTGGGAGAGCGTTGGTACGTTTAACCAAAGGTCCCGGGTTCGATACCCGGCCCCGGAACAATTTTTCCCTCGAAATTATTCAAATTAACTTTACAGGGAGTTATTCCTGAAAGCTTAATTTGCATAATACACGTCACTGTACGTAACAGAAAACCACAATTTAAAGTCACACAGAGTTAGTGTGCACTCAAATGTTGGTTGCTTGACGGTTGTCAGCCCACTTTGAGGTCTGTGGATATAGAGGGAGAAAATATTGGATCGGTGTCGGGTAGAGTTCCCGAGTAGCTCAGTGGGAGAGCGTTGGTACGTTTAACCAAAGGTCCCGGGTTCGATACCCAGCCCCGGAACAATTTTTCCCTCGAAATTATTCAAATTAACTTTACAGGGAGTTATTCCTGAAAGCTTAATTTGCATTAAGCACAAAGTTTAAAACAAATTATCTTTTATATCTAAGTCTTACTTACAATCATTATTTATTTCCGTATACAATGACCATGTCAATTAAGGAATTTGTCGTAGTGTGGTCTGAGCTTTGGGTGCTTTCATCGAAGGAACTTGTCGCCAGTGAAGACAGACAATCGTTGATCGCTGTTTTCAGCTATTTAGTCCTGACAGCTCAGCGAAGCGAAAGAGGGGAAGTAATAGGATTAGTGGAGAGAGTTCCGGAGTAGAGATAAGGGCGAGCGGTCGGTAAAGGAATGCAGTACAGCTTAATTGTACTAGGAACATACCGCTCTACCGCACGCATGCCATCCGATCGCTCCGAAGGCAAGCGAGTAACTAACCCGAACACCCCTTGGCGTAACTGATCCAGGCGCACATCTCCGGCGACTCTCAGGACTAAATAATCGTACTGTACTCGTCATTAAAGAAACTCTGTGAGCTTAATCCTACTCAGAAAAACCATTTGAAATGCAAAAAGAGGTGGTAATCGCTGGAATTAGGGCAGGATTGCACGGTGGGGTGGTCGAACAAGTGTACTTTAAACGCCGAAGAAGCTAGAGTGCGTTGTGCTGTGTAAGAAAGTGCGTAGTGCTATGTATCGTGCAATAATACGATAACAGAAATTAACGAACTGTATACTGTATTTTTATTTTATTGCTCACGAATCACAGCTCAATATCACAACTAGTAGAATTGTCTATTGTAATATTTATTTCCAATCAATATTTCACGACGACAAAATATATAACTGTCAGCTCACAAAGAGACACGTGGCTTAATAAGGATCTACTTTAACGGACTGCACTTGCGCGAACCTGTGCGGTAATATTTGTTTTACCCTCGGAAATTTAAGTTACCGGTATTTGATTTTAGAAACGGAACGTTTCAAATTTATAAAAGATAATGGTATATTTAGTATTTTATTATTTACGGTGTTATGTAGGCCTACATAAGTTCGACATAATGTAGGCCTACACGTGATAGTTAATTTTCTTTCACATTAAATTGTGTTCTCAAACCAATATTAAAATGAAGCTGTGTTAGAAAGAGTGAGTGAAGAAAGAATGATGCTGAAACTGATCAGGAAGAGAAAAAGGATTTGGTTGGATCACTGGCTGAGGACAAACTGCCTATTGAAGGATGCACTGGAAGGAATGGTGAATGGGAAAAGAGTTCGGGGTAGAAGAAAATATCAGGTGATAGACAACATAAAGATAATATGGATCATATGAGGAAACAAAGAGAAGGCAGAAAATAGGAAAGATTGGAGAAAGCTAGGTTTGCAGTAAAATACCTGCCCTTGGGCAGAACACTAAATGAATGAATGAAAACCAATATTAGTGCCTTTTATGAAATTTAATTTTTCAGTATAAGTGTTTTGTTTCTAACATTCCTGTTATGCTCGACTAAAACCTTTCTGGCTGACAGTAGCAAGAAATATTAAAAATCTGAGCAGAGGGGTCTTGAAATATGGATTATGTAGTAGCCATTGGTAACACTTAAAACAAGAAATGTTTTTGATAGTTTCCTTCTTTTGCAGTCACATGTGCTTAAACTATCTACGTAAAAAGTGATCCACGAAGTATGACGAAAGATTTTGGGATGAATTATAGAGGCATTTTTAGCAAACAATCTCATATGAACATGGACCCAGTTATCATTAGTTTTTTATTTGCAAAAATCAAACGCCTTACTGTGAACTAAGCCTGTAACTTGAGTCTAAATGCAAATGCAAACAGTGGGAACTACATTAAAGGAATGGGGTTCCGCTCTGACGTGATATGGAGAGAGTGGTAGGATAGGTCAGACCTGGTGAGTTGCAGTGCTCATCACCTGTGGCGAGCTACGAAATGCTACTCGCGCGGTTTACGTCCGTGTGGTCAAGTGTGCGTTGAAGTGTGGGGAGGAATACTTGAAAATCTGCTTAAAATCTGAGGTATGCTTGTTTTCTATTTATGCGTATTCCTTTTAACGATTCCCTTTAATTCTGCTTGCAACCACTTCCATTTTCTTAGGATTCCAACACCTGATCATCGGATCTATATTCAGAATGGCATTTTTTGCTCAAAATTCTCTACAGGACCCCACCCTTAAAGCGCGGATCATACTTTGTGAATTATTCTGTAAAGATAATGCAGTGTTAATTCATAAGTTACTTACTTACAAATTGCTTTTAAGGAATTCGCAGGTTCATTGCCGCCCCCACGTGAGCCTGCCATCAGTCCCTATCCTGTGCAAGATTAATCCAGTCTCTATCATCATATCCCACCTCCCTCAAATCCATTTTAATATTATCTTTCCATCTAAGTGTTGGCCTCCCCAAAGGTCTTTTTCCCTCCGGCCTCCCAACTAACACTCTATATGCATTTTTGGATCCGCCCATACGTACTACATGCCCTGCCCATCTCAAACGTCTGGATTTAACGTTTCTAATTATGTCAGGTGAAGAATGCAGTTCTGCGTTGTGTAACTTTCTCCATTCTTCTGTAATTTCATCCCTCTTAGCCCCAAATATTTTTCTAAGAATCTTAGTCTCAAACACCCTTAACCTCTGTTCCTATCTCAAAGTGAGAGTCCAAGTTTCACAACCATACAGAACAATCTGTAATGTTCTATAAATTCTAACTTTCAAATTTTTTGACAGCAGACTAGATGACGAAAGCTTTTCAACCGAATAATAACACTTATTTCTCATATTTATTCTGCATTTAATTTCCTCCCGAGTGTCATTTGTATTTGTTACTGTTGCTCCAAGATATTTGAATTTTTCCACCTCATCGAAGGATAAATCTCCAATTTTTATACATCCATTTCGTACAGAATTCTGGTCATGCGACATGATCATATTCTTCGTCTTTTCGGGGTTTACTTCCAAAGCTATCGCTTTTCTTGCTTTAAGTAAAATTCTCGTGTTTTCCATAATCGTTTATGGATTTTCTCCCAACATATTCACATCATCCACATAGACAAGAAGCTGATGTAACCCGTTCAGTTCCAAACCCTGTCTGTTATCCTGAACTTTCTTACTGGCATATTCTAGAGCGAAGTTAAAAGTAAATGTGATAGTACATCTGCTTGCTTTAGCCCACAGTGAATTGGAAAAGCATCAGACAGAAACTTGCCTATACGGACTCTGCTGTAAGTTTCATTGAGGCACATTTTAATTAATAGAATTAGTTTCTTGAGAATACCAAATGCAATAAAAATATTATGTAAAACTTTTCTCTTAACCGAGTCGTATGGCTTTTTGAAATCTATGAATAACTGATGTACTGTACCCTTATACTCTCATTTTTTCTCCAATATCTGTTGAATACAAAAAATCTGATCAATAGTTGATCTATTACGCCTAAAACTACACTGATGATTCCCAATAATTTCATCTACATTCGGAGTTAATCTTCTCAAAAGAATATTGGACAAAATTTTGTACAACGTCAACAAAAGTGATATTCCTCGAAAGTTACTACAGTTAATCTTGTCCCCCTTCTTAAAAATAGGTACGATTATTCATAAGTTACCGTACTTAATTGTTGTCCTGCTCTTGCTAAACGTTTTTCATATGTTGATCTTCAAAATATATTTTATTATTTATAACGGATTCTTGATATTGTTAATAATTATCCAAACGTCACCCTCTTAAAGGATTAAAAATCTCTTCGACATTACCAGTGGCGCACCACTTAAATTGGATCTACTTTGCATAAAGATGGCGCAATTGGTTATTAGTGGCAAGTTGATTAAAATACGGGAGGAAAAACTGGGCAAGGACTTATCACTGCACGTTTCAGTTAAAGTCTCCAAAATTTTTAATTTAGAATTTTGGAATGAAAAATCTATTATTTAACTGTTCAACTAACGCTGCATCTTCTAGCTAATCAGGCCTCATGTCCACCAATTCATCGTACACATTCTGTTCGTGTTATAGAAATTCTATTTACCTGAACATATAATGGAGAAGAAAGAATAGAACATACTTAAGATTTATCTCGGAGTGTTTGACTTGAGTCACTTTTCAATGCAAGAGAATAATTTCAGCAACGGGGCATTCAATCTCCTTGCTAATAAGGAACGGTTCGGGTTCCAACAGTAGCAGCACTAGCCAAGCAATTAAACACAAGATGGATTGTACTCAGGGTGATATAAACACCGCACGGTAATTGAAGTGACGTCACTACGTTATACGCCTTCGTTGCAGCTTCCAATTTTGATTATAGGTCAATCACCTGTAAATAGGACGGCTTCTATCACGTGAACTTCCGATCTCATAAACAGTACGTTGGCATGTACTACACCACACTCACTCACTCACTCACTCACTCACTCACTCACTCACTCACTCACTCACTCACTCACTCACTCACTCACTCACTCACTCACTCACTCTTATAATTGTAAGAAAGTTGTTTTTCCAGTGTGTTCATATTTTCACGAAGCTATGTTTGCATGAATTGTGAAAGAAACATGAAGGTAGATACTAAATTACACATACAGCATTCGCACTTTCTGTTGCTTCCCTTGATCTGCTTTAATGTAGTATTTTCAGCAATTTATTGTTTTGCGTTTACTATTAGAACATTTACCGAATATTGGTGTTTTAAGATTGGTTCACAATAAATCGGGAACGGAAACGAGAACGAGAACGAAAATATTGTTAAAATAAATATATTTAAAGCTTTTCGTTAATTATGAATGTTCACATTTAAATACATTTATTTTAACAATATTTCCGTTCTCGTTCTCGTTGTCGTTTCCGTTCCCGGTTTATTGTGGACCAGCCTATATGGCATATTGGATATGGTGAATGCCTATACAACGAAGATAAGAAGACGACGATTATTCTGAATTGTTTGCAAACGGAAAAATCTCAAGTACGGCTTCATATTGAAGAATAATGAAGATGGGATCCCTTGTGACACTGATCATTGTGTCATGAAAAGTTTGCCACAACATTTCATTGATTAAAGCTGTAAGCAAATACTCACCGTTATTTGTATCATTAACTGAAGTTATTCTTTCCAGAAGAAAGAGTATTTTCCGCGCAATTTATTGCGGCTCTCTGTGGCATCTGAAACTCAGAACGGTTTGAAAATTCCTCTGCTAGTCGTCGTCGTTGTCATAATCTCCTGTCATCCTCTCATAAGAGACAATGGATTAGCGCTTCCAACGCAGAAATGGATTTCAGTTCTTTCAACGTTTCAGGAATCGTATTCTGGAGGTGAACATTGAAACAACTCTATCCTGGATTAGTTTAAAATTCCTCTGCAAGTCATCGTCGTTTTGTCGTAATCTCCTGTCATCCTCTCATAAGAGACAATGGATTAACGCTTCCAACCCAGAACGGGATTTAAGTTCTGTTAAAGTTTCAGGAATCGTATTCTGGAGGTGAACATGGCAACAACTCTATCCTGGATTAGTTTATACAATTAATTAAACTATAAATGAATAAAAATGTTCGAATACATATTTCAGAATGTACTAATTGCCTTCCTCTATATATTCTCCGTTTGTGCTTAATATGAAATTGTTTTAACGAAGTTGGCACTTTAAGTGTCTGTTTATAGTCTTAAATCTCTCGATTGCAATTTTTGTTGTTGATTTAAACTCTGCATTGACATTTGGATAATGCGAGGTTCTATTTTTCTGCTTTTATGTTGGAGGATCAGTATCTTACTGCAACCACACCAAGATAATCTCGGTAGGTATCCGAATGTCGGGTCAGAAAAGCCTAAAATTGTGTATTAGTGCCAATAGGCGGGTAATGTGAAGAAAGGGTAGATAGTAAAATAAAAGGAAAAGGGAAAATGGAAAGGAAATGGAGAAATGAAACACAAAATGGAACAACTCAAAAGGGGAAATGGAATGGAAATAGAGAAAAGAAAGGCGAAAAAAATGAAAAATGCTAAATGGAAAGGAAGAAATTAACTGTAGAGGAAAGGGTGTAAATGAAAAATTGGAAAAGAATATGAGAAAATTAAACGTGCAAGACGCGAAAAGGGAAAAGGAAAATAAACTAAGAAAGCGCAAGTGGAGGTACTCTTTAGCGATGACTTCCTAAATAATCACCAAAAATTAATAGTTGTCTTTTCCGTAACTATAAAATCAAAGATGTTATATATGGTCAAGAAAAATAATTTTTGACTAATCTAGCTTAGTCTCTGAACAATCATGAATTTTTTCCATTTCATTAGGCTGTGAAATCTCCGAAATAAACATTATCCAGTTCAATAAATTCTGCTGAGTTACGTTTGCAAGACTTTGTCTGCGCTCCCACAAAGTTCAATTTGTTCATAATGAGGTCCTTAAAATTAAACTCGCTTCCTCCTATTGTGCGATATAAACTGGTAATGGAATGCCTAGAGTCACTCATAATGGCTGAACGCAATTCAGTAGAGCTGACGTGGGTGCCGGGACATGGAGGTATTCAGGGCGATGAAGTGGCAGATAGATTGGCTAAGGAGCGGTCCGAGGAATCATTTACAGGGTCTAACTCTGGTTTATCTTACATACCTGACAAATAGACTATTAGGAACCGAATGATTGGTATAGACAAAGAATATTAGAAAATTAAAGATTATGGGAAATTAAAGAATCTATTTAAGGAACCAGAACAGAATAGGGACCTTCAACCATCCAAAACAGCATGGAATGCCTGAAACGGGCTTCCTAATCTTTTAATTGAAAAGTGTAGCTTGAAAGACTATTTCATATAAATTGAGAGGATTCGTATTGTGCTATATGTTAGCGGGACTCCCTGGGTGTGTGATCAACTTGTTGAAAGACACTGCTGAAAGATCAAAGACTAGAGGTGCACTCTGTGTTTGTGTGTTTGGTTAACATTTTTATTTTCGTGGACCCAAACACACACTACCGCACACGCGGACATCAACAGCTCAAGTTTAAACAAGAGCAAAACCTCAGAACCTTTCTCTTTTTGTAGTTTTACTATGGCACGGAGAGTTGGTACATAGCCTATAGGTACCCTTTTTCTGAATAATTTCCAAGCAAACTTGATTGACTGTTTGTCTCTCTCCACATTTACAAATATCTATGGTCAGACGTCTTGATTCCACATATTTCTGGAAGACGAGATTTAAAAAATACCAATGAAGCCCCTATCAATAAAGAAGGGGCGAAAGTTTAAAATTTAAGGCAGACGCAATAAATAATTACTTGAAGTACCTCCGGAATCGATGACAGTTAATACATAGAGAAGAAGTTGGTTTTCAAGATTGATATTCTTTTAATTTACACTTATTACATGTTGTTACTTAATTCTCTGTTTAGTACGAGATTCATGCAAAAAGTTGTTCGGTTTGTAATCACAGCTGAATTTAAAAGTTGGGAGGAGGGTCATAATGTATGTTCAGTACCTTAAAGTGTGGAGTAACGGTTAGCGCGTCTGGCCGCGAAACCAGGTGGCCCGGGTCGATTCCCGGTCGGTAGGCCTACAACTTACCTGGTTCAGGTTTTTTATGAGCAAATGCTGGGTAACTTTCGGTGCTGGATCCCGGACTCATTTCACCGGCATTATCACGTCATTTCATTCAGACGCTAAATACCTAAGATATTGATAAAGCGTCGTAAAATAACATACTAAAAAAAATTGGCACGTTAGACAGTTCCCAATTTTTTTTCTTGTACGGAGGAGGGACCCGAAGGCTTGCACTGCAGTCCGAGGCTTATTGTGCTTACCACTCCTATAATTGGGTAGTCGATCGGGCGCGCTCTTGTACAAGTACAGCACTCTGCACTGTGAATTTAACCCGGGCTATTGTATGGATGATGATGATGATGATGATAATGATAATGATGATGATATGAATCCTATAGATTCAAAATCCTCTATATCGACTTTCACAAATTAAAAGAATTTTAACAGTAACTGGTGGCAAATAGAGAGAATTTTCAACCTAAGAGTGACTTTTAACAAACCTCTTGCTTTAAATTTAGTGACTTTTTGAATTAAAACTATGTAAATCCTTACAATTCATTCTTCGCAAGCAATATATGGGTATAACTCAATTATGAACAAAATGGTCTTTAGGGGGTTTTGAATCTAGAGTATTCATATGTGAATTAATAACAGCGAAATGAGTCTGAGGTCCAACGCTGAAAGTTACCCAGCGTTTCTGCTTCAATTGGTTGAGGGAAAGCCCCTGAAAAACTGAAACCAGGTAACTTGTCCCAACCAGGATTCGAACCCGGGTCCGCTCGTTTCATGGCCAGACATGGTAATCATTATTCCACAGCGGTGGACCAGTTCACCATTTTGTAGTTATCGTGTTGTTACGTGGTAGGTTCTTGATATTATAATGTTTCTGGTATGAAAACAATAGGCTAATGGTGGAGAAAGCCTCCCCCTTCCCCCCCCCAAGAAACGCACTTATAGACGTTTATGAGTTTACTGTTATAAAATAAATAAGATTAGGTGATGTTTACGTAAGATTGAATCAATATCGGACATAAAGAGTGCAGTGGTCGGACAAGTATGCTGAGAGGAGACGATTTTATACTGGAGGAAGATTTCGTTGGTACCGTACCTAAGATCTACGAATTAATGCGCCTACAGTCTACTTCTGTTGTTACGCAATATTTTAGTTGTACAACGAATGTTGTTACATGTTTGGGTATTGTGTGGAGTAAATATAGACATTGGAAAGAAAATTGCAATACAACGTAGGAACTTGTTCCGCTGACTTGCAGATTAAATGGAGAGTAGCCCCATCCCACTTCATAAATCGATAAGGATCAGGCAGAGCCTCACGCAAGTTATTTGTAGAAACATGGTACTTATCAATTTTGACATGCCCATTCAAATTGTGTATAGAATTGTACTAGAACATCTAGACAAATAAAGAAATAAGCATACCGGAAATCGCAAAAGGAAAAAAAGCAAAGTTAAGACTGCACACAGCGATGGCAATGCCAAGTAATTTCATACTTTTGACAAGCGCCATGAATATTTATAACATGTAACCATCAGATACTGTACATATATGAATGTATGAAAAACAGTTGGAAGTCTACTTACACAGACAACACCTAAAAATTATGCATTGCTCACTTAACTGTTTGATGTGGCCCAATTTGTAAACTGACGGCGAAGTAGTTGTAATTTTAATGATCTAAATTATAGTGGGCAGGCATTCAACTTTTCCTTATTATAAAGCTCGAATCGTGGACACGTTTTATTTCATAGTTGCCGCTTAAAAACACTACGAAAAAAATTGTAAATTAATATTTTATTGATGTCTTTGGCCATTCCCCGACTTCAAGTGCAATTAAAAATTTGTGTATAGTCTGTAAATATTAGAGAGTGTATTACCGTTAAGTATCTTGACTGACTGAGGCTAACAAATTGGAAAATATAATTTTATTTCAGTTTTAAAACTTCCGCGTGTTTACGTTGTGAAGTAAAATTTCGGGTTATGAATCTATCTTGATAGAAAAGTAAATTTACTAACAAAGAAGTGAGAGAAATAAAGGAATTTAGGAATCAGAATGAAGTAAGTAAATTTTATTATTCAATGAAGAATATGAAATCAGGATTTCAATCAAAGACGAATGTATGAAGGGGAAACCCGGTGCCGACACGTAGCCTATTCCTATTGAATAGCACCAAGGGAGCGCCAGACTTAACGTCCCAGTTCGACGGACTAAATCACTATCAACAGTGATATATACCTTCTCTTCATATGAATTGCGGAGAGATTTGAAATTTAACCCACGCATATTGGTGCAAACTCTAGTAATTGGAAGTTGTGCAGCGCCACCGCTCCTAGCCCCGAGGTAGATATTTTACACGAAAATCTGTGACCCGTTGGGAATCGAACCCGGGCCGGTTAGTCTGGAGACAGACGCGCTACCATAGAGCTAGCAAAGCTAACTAGGCGGACCAAAATCAAAATACAGAGTGAATCTTCTCATCCTGCGCATTGGTAATTAGGCAAACCTGCATTTTACAGTCGGTGCTTACAATTGACCCGCCGCATTCACCAGCCAGTCCGATAAGGTTACGATGCTGTCCTCTGTTAATATGATCATTCAGTGCCTTATGTCTGTCATTTCATATTAGTGTAATGTTATTCACACTTATTTATTATGTTTAATAAAAGAGATTCTAATAGCGATTTGTGATTTAATTGAAACTTACATAATTAATAGCGATTTGATATTTAATCGAAATTTACATAATTAAGCGTTTTACATTAACCAATATCAGAGAAACATTATTATCTATCTCTTCCGTGCCAAGCTCTCAGCTTCCGTTACATGACCCTACATATTATCTTCAGGTGCCAGGAACCTCAGACCTTCACCTCTAAAGCCCAGCGCGCACACAGCTGCGCTATTGGAATACGAGTCGTACCACGCCGGGGCACACAGCACCAAATCGGCCGAAATCGATACAACGCAGGGGACGATGTTTACGGCATAGACTGTAAAATAGTGGGATTGTGTAACTTCAAAATCTGCAGGATGAGATGATTCACCCTGTATATTAGGTATAAAAACGAGAAATAATACGTACAAAAATTTCTTGCTACAAATGCGATTACGTACAAATCATTTTTGTCTAATTCAGAATTTTAATGCTATTAAATCTAATTTTGCCAGACTTCAGTATAATTACGTACAAACCATAACTACTGTATTTAGGCTGAGTCATAATTATGTACTATAAAGTATTGCAGAGTATTCTATACACCAAAACAAACATATTTTGTCATATAAACGTATAGCCGATACTGCATTGTTACCAAGATATGGCAACATTGCGTTATTTCAAAGCTAGTCTACCAATTATCCGTGGCTAAAATCGGAACTAACAGTCGTTGTTGTTTTGTGGTTAAAAAAGATGTATTCATAGTTGGCCATGTCTTGTAGTTAGGGTGATGTTTCGTTGATTCATGATGTTGAGTATTGTAACTGAGATTACTGTTATTTTTACTTTACTGAATTGCATAACATAACAGTTGGCACTAATACAGAATGGGGGAACGATACACAAACAGTAAAATGATCGATATGATCTTGATTTACGATGACGTAAGAAACAATTCTGATCCTGCTGCTCGCATCTACGCTGAAAGTTCTCCTGCCTGACGACACCCAACTCCAAAAACATTTGTAGCAATGGAACGTCGCCTTAGGGAAACCGGTTGCTTTGCACCTGTGATGAACAATGCAGGTAGACCGCGAAGTCGCAGGACTGCTGCTGCTAAAGAAAACATTCTGCGTTCTGTAAATCGTTCACCAGGTAGAAGTACACGGCGATTAAATGCACGTCATCAGATGTATCAGAAGTCAGTGTGGAGAATTGTACATGAAGCATTACTCTACCCATACCATCTACAACATGTGCAAGAATTGCAAGGGGAGGTTCATTTTGAACGTCAGAGGATATTCTGTGAATGGTTACTTCATGAAAATGCAGTTATTAAGTAAAATACTGGTACTGGATGAAGCAACATTCACCAGAAATAGTACTTTCAATCGTCACAACCAGCATGTCTGGGCATACCAGAATCCAAATGCTATTGAGGAAGTACATTCGGACTATCAATTATCCATCAATATCTGAATGGGTGTAATTGGGGTTATCCTACTGGGACAATGTGAACGTCTTGCACTATTAACAGGTACTGCATATTTACCTGTCTGCAGACTGAACTAACCCAACAATTGGACGTCGCACCACTGACAACAAGATTTAACAAGATGGAGCACCTGCACATTACCATCGTGCTGCGAGACTTCATTTGGATGAACGGTTCCCAGGCAGATGGATTGGACGCAACGGCCTATTGCATGGCCGGCGCGATCACCCGATCTCACTCCCTGCGACTTTTGGTTTGGGGCCACATGAAAGGACTAATTTACTCCAAACGATACGCTTTGAGACAGCATCTGTCAAATGCAATCATGGCTGCAGGAAATACAATCAGGGACATAACCAATATATTCCAACTAACAAGACATTCATGGCGAAGGAGGGCGGAATTGGGTTGCAAAGTTAATGGTGGACATTTCGAACATAAACCTGCAATGTCAATAAACATCCCTCTAAAAAGTACCTGTTGTTTGCATTTCTAAACTGTTCCCATGACGAAGCAGTTACGACCAAAAGTGTATATGATAAAATATGGTACGACTCACCCTGTATATTGAAACGTTACCTGCGTTTCAAAGCTTATTGAGTTATTGTTATAGCGCTGGCCTTTGCTCGAGGTTGCGGGTTCGATCTCGGCCGAGGCCGATGGCATTTAAGTGTGTTTAAATGAGACAGGCTCATGTCAGTAGATTTACTGGCATGTAAAAGAACTCCTGTGGGACAAAATTCTGGCACACCGGCGACGCTGATATAACCTCTCCAGTTGCGAGCGTCGTTAAATAAACCGTAATTTAAATTTTTAAATTTTCTTCGGATGTTAAAGGTGATTAAGAATTTGATCAATATTTCGCAGTGAAAACGACAAAATAAACCAAGGCTGGATGTAAGTTAATAAATAATTATAATTGAATAAAGAATACAAACATATATAAATATTATTTATATAATAATTAAACGATAATTAAGTTAATATTAAATAAGTAAAATGATTAGAACTAACAAAGACTATAATGATAACCAAATCCAACACAGAACCTTCCAGAATACACGTACAACAGTGCTCAAGCACAGGAGCTAGAAATTATAATACCGGCTTCTGAGAGTTATAAAATGTAATTCTGTACAGTAGGCTACTTTACAATTAGTCATAATACCAAATCAGTAAACGAGAGGAGGAGTCTTTCTACTAAGTTACAATATAGACTATTTCCATACTTCACCTCCGAATGAGTATCAAGCTACCAAACCAATAGGCCTATATGTTCCCACTCTGGAGCTAGGCAGCACACTCTGGCTTCCCATACTACGTGGCCTTCCTAGTATAGGTCTAGATCAGAGTGAATATGTCTTAGGACTCAATTCAGCAAGACTCATCTCACGACTCTGAGCCGGCATATAGGCTCAATTGGGCTACACATGATATGGGATCTACTGTACTTAAAAGATCCGCAGTCAGGGTCATATTACCCAACACCTGAAGAGTTACCACTTCGTTGTAACCTCGTATATCTGGGTAGCCTAAGTAACTGGCAGTCAATATTGTTGTTGGGCCAGGCAGACATAACCAACCCATCAAAACGAGCGGTCTTCATGTATTGGGCAGTGCAAGTAATATGAAGCAGATTATAAGTAACGGTAGTGCCTTAACATGGGAACCAGTAACTCTCAAAACGTGGTTGATAATATGAAATTATTCTTTTCTAACTGTATTAATTTCATACGTAAATATATTAATGTGAAAGCGTGAAATATTGATTTTCTTCACAGGAAAGATAATCTGCAGATACATTAGATTAGATTAGATTAGATTACACTGGATTGGATTGGACTGGACAATTGAGTATAAAAAATTCAGACTGACAAATAATATTTAATTTGTGCAATTTACGTATTGTTAAACAATATTGTGTTTAGAAGATTTATTATGTCAGTGATACTGGCTTACCTAGACAATACCTAATACTTGGATACGCTGCATCACAGGTTTGAAATTCTTCTTTGCTCAGTAAATTATCGCAAAACTAAAAATTGTACTTTGGAAACGCTACTGGAAAGCCCTTTCAAAATGCTGCGCAAATAGATCATGTAGATATTTCCTGCTTCCAACTGCTGTAAAAGAATAGGAAAGATCAATGTATCGACGAAACCTTCATTGGTTCACCCACCTTCGTACCCGAGAAAGTTCATTGACAGTCGTTTCTGTTCGATTGCTAAGTTATGGGCTATTGTCACAAAAGGTGCTGTAATTAAGCGTGCCTTATGTTGTTCAAACGTCTGAAAATGCAGAATATAACAACGTTGTATTTAAAGCTACCAAATAAGCTCGATACTGAATGATGTGTACTCGTAGATGACGTTTGATAAGAACATCGATTAACAGAGCTGTACTAGAGGTCATTATAGGAGCGGCCTTGAAAATAAAGATTTAATTAACGTTGGAGATACTTATCGACAATTGCTGGATACACATGTTTTTCTTCGGAAGACGTTTGAAGTGAGAGAAAAACATAACAGCTGACGTACAGAAGTAGAATTGAATGGTTCAGAAACAAACGCACAGAACTAATAATTAATAGCCAAGTTTGAAACATTTAGTAATATTAATCATACACAAACTGTTATTTTGCAAACTACAAATCGCTTCCCAAGCAGCAGACATCATATTTTCAAACAGTAAAAAATGAAATGTTAAGAGAGATGATACAGAATATAAAGCAATGATGAATTGAACAGTAATCATAGGTTGGCAGACATGCACGGAAGTCTCGCTGCGGTTTCTGTCTGTATTTGTGTTTATATTTTTATATACTGCTGAGGAGTAAGTGACGAAGGTCATATCAATTACGTGATTAATACCGTGGGAAAGAATAATCGAAGTTGGAACTGTCAAACAGTACGATCATAGGAGCTTACGTGCAACACATTTGTAATTAATACATAGTTATCTAAATTCATTTACATATTCAAATGTAATTCGTTCATCACATAATTGAAACGCTAATGTTTGTTCTTTCAATTAAAGACGATTGTATTTCTTGACATTTATAACCATTAATAACGAGCATTTCTTGAAATAAAATAACTATAGTTATATTATGAAGGTTTCTTGAATATGATTTTCTATGCATATGAGATGCAACCTAGGTAAGTACCTACACATACATCGATTAACAGAGCTGTACTAGAGGTCATTATAGGAGCGGCCTTGAAAATAAAGATTTAATTAACGTTGGAGGTACTTATCGACAATTGCTGGATACCTATACTATTCTAGATTACATAGGCCCTAAATAAAGATAAAATGCAAAACTTTTATTCCATCATTACCTTATAGCCTATATTATTTGTTACTGTTAATGCCATTCTTCATTATAAACTATCAATACAACAGCCATAACATTAACATTAACAATACAGTCACCAACTATTAGGTACCACAAAAGCTTTCGTAGTGAACTATCATTACCACAATTATACTTTACGAACACCACTATCATTCAACGTCACAACGTTTATTAGTCATCATCACTATTGCCATCATCACCCATCACCATCAGTGTTATGAACTATCACTATCAATGCACAATCAACCGCCACTGTTATGTTCTTCAGCCGCCACCATCATTGCCCCACTACCATCTTCAATTGATAGCACTACCGTCATTTTCAACAAACACTGTCATTCTCAACCGTTATGACCACTGCCATTCCCAAGCAATCACCACTTCCACCGTCACCACCAATGTTATTCTCAATCGTCATCACCACTGACTGCCAGCCTCAACCGCCACCGCCACTGTGCAGTGCCATCCTGAACCGCCACCAACACTGCCCCGTCACAACCATTTCCATCCTCAACAGTCATCATCACTGCTATCCTGAACCATCAACACCACTGCTGTTCACACCTGTGTTCTCAGCTTCTATCCTAATCTGTGTTCTCCACTGCCGACCTCAGCTGTTATCACCACTGCCATCCCCAACCGTCACCACCACTTCTATCCTGAGCAGTCAAATCCAATACAGTTATCAACTGTGATCACTGCTGCATCCTCAAATGACGTCACCACCACTGCATCCTCAACCGACGTCACGACAAATGCCATGCTCAACCATCACCACCAATGTCATTCTTAACAGTCATAATCATTTCCATTGTCAGCCGTCAAGACCATTGCTATTATCGACCGTCACCATCCATGCCATTCTGAACCGCAATCTCCAACCGTCACCACTACTTCATCCTAAATCGTTACCACCAATACCGTGCTCAAACGACATCACCAATGCCATTCTAAAGCGTCACCACCAATACCGTTATCAAACGTCAACAGCACTGCCATCCTCAATCGTCACTACTAATGCCATGCTCAACCGTCAGTCACCACATATGCCATACTCAACCGTCATCACCACTTCCATTCTAAATCGTCACTACCAATGCTATGCATAACCGTCATCACCTATTGTCAACTCCACTGCCACTTTAACCGTCACCTCGGTTACCATTCTCAACCAACATCACCACTGCCATTTTAAACTTTCACAATGGTTGTCATTCTGAAGCATCACCACTACTGTCATTATAAACCGTCACCAGCACTACAATTCTCAACCGTCACCACCCGTGCCAATTCCAACCGTACCCTCCTCCATTATCCTCATCCGACATAGCCACTGCTGTCCTCAACCGTTTGTCACCTCCACTGTCATTCTCAACCGTCACCTAGAATATCATTCTCAACCTTGACCACTATTGCCAACCCAAACCGTGACCACCAATGCCATTATCAACTGTGACCACCATTGCCATTCTCAGCCGTCACCACCACTGCAATCCTCAACCGTTACAGTTAAACAGTAACCATCACTGCCATCATGGGCTGTCAGAACTGATATCATAGATAATATTACCATTTTCGTCTGCTGCAATCATCAAATATCAGCATAAGTTGCATTTTTCTGTTAAGCCTATTTCATGAAGGCTTCCCGTTAAGTATACGAGGAAACAGTTACTTGATGTCTCTAAATGTGGTTTAAAGTTGGTTATGTTTTTTTTATTGTTAAAAAAGATGCATTCTCAAAATATAGTTGTTAGTACTTCCGAGAAATGCCTCGATGTGCCTAGATAGATAAAAATATTTCGAAATGTCGTAAACAAAATTTGTCATTAATTTTATAACATGAAGAATGAACCAATGAAACTTCGAAGAAATTTTATGTATGTTGAACTTAAACTTCTATTCCCTTCATTTCCTCCGTAATTATTACATTTGATTAATGCATTTTAAACGTGTTACAAACGAAGTGAGTCGCTAGTTTCCCGTTTATAATTTTGCAAGTATTATTTATATTGCGCTTGTAAATGTGTCTTACATTCTTTCACATATGTTGCGTTTCTCTTTTGGAAGTTGCCTCCAGACACATATCAGAATGATATAAATTTAATTGGAGGTATGACCTCGGTGAACGACCTTAATAATTTATCTGTACATAAAACAATCTTATTGTTCCTAAGATGCTTTCATCTCATTTGTAGAGAGGAAAATCAGGTGTTTTAACTAGTGGGAGGCCCCATCCACTACCTTAAAAGGTTTAAATTTAAAATGCATGCTTCACCTTTACACTTCAACCTAATTAATCATTGACTTTAATTATAAAGCTACCTTTTGTGTTTAGTTGCTACCATGTCCCTGCCAACGTTCTCTCTTTTTATTTTTTCGTTCTATACTTATTTATAATTATCTCCATCTTAAATCAGTTTCTGTTACTAGTTCCAATTTCTTTCTTACAACTTCTTTTGTATGTAAATTATCCGCAATCTCCAAACAACAATAGCATCGTCTTTTGCCCCTCCATATTGTCCTTTTCATGTGTTAAATGTTTATGATAATTTTACTAAATAACTTTAAAGAGAGCATTTGATTGTCAGGAAGATTTCTCGCCACTAAATCACAAAGGCGAATACAATACAGAAGCACAGAATATGGCTGCATACGAGTGCTAATGACAATAATGAAGATGAACGAGTTTTAGGCGTACATTGCGTAGAGGCCACTATTTGTAACCCCGCTCATTTTTCATTGCATTTTCCTTTTTTCAATACAAGTCAGAGCAGTTATGTATATGGACTATGTTAACAATTTTATCCTACCATTAAAGGAATTGGCCACCTTACCCCATCATCTCCCGGCTTAGATGTCTTATGAGCAATGTGCTTATTGGTGTCAATTAAGATGTTCTAACCTGTCTCCGGACAGTTGATTAAACAACAAACAAACAAATGTTATACATACTACATAATTTTAAGTTGCGCAATAAGGGAAAAATATATTTTTTATTGAATATACAACTTTAATTAATCTATATATACGTATTTATATATTATATAGCGTATATATATATGTATATATCTTTACTATTAAACCTTACATTTATAGTAAGCCCTTATTTTGATCGAGATACATATCCAGTGGACTCTTGTTTTGATTCCCGGTAAGTTAATGGGTATTTGTACATCTCTGAAAACATCGGTGTCTTTACTTAGTATTTACACTGTGTTATTGTAAGCACTTACCTCGAGACATGCTAACCACATGATCACTAAGCTTTTCTACCTTCGGTTGTCTAATCTCTGTTGATAATCCTACAAGAGTGAGAATGAAATCATTCTAGTTGGGCAGATAGCCTTGATAAAAAGATAAATACGAGTAGGTAAATGAGTAGTTGGTTGGTTATGTAGATGGGTAGATGAATAGATACGTAGATGAATAGATTATTCAGTATGTAGATGGATAAATACTTCGGTAGTTAGATGACTATACGGTTTTGTAAGTTGATGTAAATTTGATTAGGTAGATTTATAAGTAGCTAGTGGATAAACGCCTAGGTAAATAGAGACATACACGGCTATATAGGTACTTGAATCTATGGTTGGGTAAGTAGATGATTAAAATGGTTAGATATGTCGATGTGTAGATGATTAGTTCAGTACATAGAAGGGTAGGTAGGGAACTGGATAGATGGTTAGGTAGATAGCTCGATAAATGGCTAGGCAAGTAGAATGGTACATGGCTATATAGGTAAATGAATAAATGGTTAGGTATATAGCTGTGTAGATAGTTAGGTATGTAGATGGGTAGATAGTTAATTATGTAGATGGATAGTTAGGTATGTAAATGGGTAGATGGTTAGATATGTAGATGGATAGATTATAGATTGTTAGGTACGCTGATGCATAGATGATCAGGTATCTAGATGGATATATGTTTAGGTATCTAGATGTGTAGATAGTTAGGCATGTAGATGGATAGATGTTCATGTACTGTATTTTGGTAAAATAGATTGTTAGATAGGTAGGCGGATACATGGTTCAGTATGTGCATGGATAGAACTTTAAGTAAATAGACGGACAAATAATATGTAGAGGAACAGTTGACTGTGTAGATAGATAGGTAGGTAGGTGGCTATGTATGTAGTTAGATTGGTGGCTAGATGGTTGGGTAGTATTTAGGTGAATATATTGGTAGGTATATAGGTAGGCAGATTGACAAATGTCTATGAAATAATATCTAAATAGATATTGTACTTGCTATGTAGGTAGATGGATAGTTATGTAGATGGGGGATTCAAATTCAGCCATCAACTTGAAAATTATCATAGAATGCAAAAGTTTGACAATTATCAGAGGTCACAATTTTTTTTAAAATTAAAAGTAAGTCTGCGGGGAGATGAGGCTGTTGCCAGCTTGCTTTCTTTACTGAATTATCATGTTTAAATCTCTCTTTTTTTTTTTTACTTAACTTGCACAAAAATATGTTACAACCAGTTTTCTGGGGACATGGAATTGCCTTTCTTGACAATGTTAAATTTTGTCCCACATAAGGAACTTTTCTAAAAAAAAAACAGTTCAAGCTAGACAGCTGATTATTTTACAGCTCTTGAACACGTGACTTGATTTTATGCTGAAACAGTAGATATTCTTTAATTAATTTCCTTAATGAGAAATATTTTTTCACTATTCGAATATTTTTTTCAACGATTTTCAGTATATTACCCACTGTAACATCTACAAAATTTAACAAATTTAAAAAACATTGCTTCAGTGTATGTAAAACATCCAAATGAACAATTCCTCAAAATTTGAACTTTCTACATTAAATGTAAACTCAGAAAAAGTTCGATTTCTATAGAAAAACTGAACTTGAAAATAATCCTTAAAATAAGACTTACATAGGCCTACATATACTACGTCCCATCCTCAGAATAACGAGAAGTTAACATGGGATACAATTTTGGTATAATCATATGTGATATACAGGGACATAATTTTATTTTTACTAACATTTCTAATATTAAACTGGCTATACCTTTGGATTAACGGTTGAGAACCAAAAACACCGTTCGCTACCCTCTTCCACGACTAGAGTTCGATGATACTGGCGTAAAATACAAACAAATCACTTTACTAGGTATAGGAGGGAAGAAAAGTAGTTCATCCATTTAAGTAAAGTAGGAAATATCGCGATTTTGAGTTTGATAATTTTCATTAAGTTTTTCTTTAATCAAAATACAGTACTGTATTAACAATAGGTGTTTTTACTCAAGAAATGAGCTATCCATTCGGACGTATTCATTATGCAGTATACATTATACCATCTACAGCACATTAGCATACAATATAGAGAATGAAGTTAAATTGAAAATTAATCACAATATGGATATTTAAACACAATTTTGAAAATGGTGGCCGTTCATTTCGATACAAGCTTCAGTTATTTTTTGCACATTATCGCACTATAGACTATTGTACCTAATTCCAATTACCAGTATCGTCCTTCGTACTAGTAACTCATGTTGAAATAATTCTGTACCTGCTCTATAAAAGAGTACCTTACGTACTGTAAATTCAATCTTCATTTCTGTCCGATCTGCACAGATAAAATTACTCAGACATGCTATCTTCTGAACGTCCAAGTGGTTTTATCGCAGGGTCGTAGAAAGGAGGGAAATCCACGTGACAGTTAATTAAATAACGAGGTCCTTTTATTTAAGTTCTTTTAAACAGTTGTATAATATTACGTAGACGTCCAATTCCTAACAGAAATTAATGTTTTCAGAAAAGAGCTAAAACAGCCCAGCCAATAGCCTTTACAGAGGGGCGAGCAGAAGCAGATGGGAGAAACCGAGATGCGACGTAGGTAATTGGACGGCAGTACCTGTGCGAGAATATGATCCAATATTGAAAGCTCTTTTGTCACGGGGAAACGCGAATATATTTCTGGAACGTACTATACTCACTAACTCAGTACTGTTTGTTTACTATGACCGTAAGGCGACTTTAACTGCATACGCTTGGTTCTGTGTAGAGAACGGTTGGAAGTTTACTAGTAGAGGGGGTGGGAGTGAAGTACATTAAAAAACTCAGGTACAATAAAAATTGAAGTAAAAATAAAGTGATGTCCCTGTACCATTTTAAATAAGAAAAAATCGAAGAATAAATTGGAGAAACAGAAAAGTGTATATATAATTTTCCGCCCAAAATCCGTAAATTTATGATCAATGAGCGTTAATATTAAAACTTTTACCTTATCTCAGAATATCGAAAAATTGAAATGGATTCAACTTGTGTATAGTCATATGTGATATACCGTAAAAAAAAGGGAAAATGAGATAGACCTTATATATTGGAGAAATAAATATATAATATATATAATTTAAAATATTCACCCAACACTTAAACTCCATTTCCATTCCGTCATCCTATTTCCTTTTGAGAGTGTTCCTAAGTCCCTTCAGTTGGGAGGTAACGAATGAAATGAGACATGGCTTTCAATAAACGTTAATATGAATCCTGAGAACAGTTTTATGGATGTCTTCTGGTGCACATTCACGAATAGAATATTATTTTTCGTTTTGTACCATATTGGATTATGCGACAATATTGTTAAACTTCCAGGACTTTGTCAAAAATATGTTTCGATAATTTTTGGTGGAACTGGAGAATAGAGTCATAATCGAAGCTTCAACCTTTAGTATATAGTACACCTAAAATGAAATTTACAGAGCAGCAACGGTATTATAATTTAACGTTTATAAGAGAACGTTTGACTTCTAAGCATTACAATTAAAGTATATTTTATTAATTTTTCAATATTAGGCCTAGTTATTCTGCTTAGCAAAACGAATGTTTGCAAGTCAATATGATTGATACTATTTTGCATTGGCTGTGACTCGAGACAGATGAGAAAATCTAATAATCCGGTCATTCAGACAGCAGAACCGAATCTGATTAAGATCCAAATCGATTTGATTTCAGTTGTTCATAGCGACGTATGCAAAAAAGAGCACAAAATAGATGGCAATAAAAACATTCTCCTCTTGAAACATTCCAACAAACCAAGGAACGAAGTTACGAAGCTATCGCCGTGTTGTTACATGACATGGCAATCGCTATTGTTGTATGTGGAGGTTAATGGAATGATGAGAAGATAAAAATGAGAACACGTTGAAAACAATAGATAAACAAGCACAGCCGTACCTCAGCAACCCACATTCCAAACATCTTTCTATCGACAGTCGACTATATTATCTGACCTTATAAAGACATACTCTTCTGAAAGAAATCTCTGTCGCTATTTCAGACACATTGTGTTAATCATTTATTTCATCGTATTTGTTTATTTTGAAGGGATTTCTTTTTGCATATCAGAACATAAAATTAAAATTGCGTTAAAAATTAGTCACACATTATTCCTAAGAGTAGGCTAATTCAATTTCTAACCACATCAAAACATCACCTCCTCCTAGTGATATCCGTACTTTATAAGACATGAAAAATAAGGTATTGACTTGGATTGATATTTGTTGTAGATGGAACTAGATGGACCATAATCTGTGTTCTAATTTGTATATCACTCATATTTTTCTTACACTTAATATGAAATAACCGTAAGTGACATAACATACCAAAATATATTCCGGCTTTTTGTAAACATATTAGTGTAGCATTATTTTAAATATATGCAAAGCGATTTTATTTGATAATACTGCCTTTGCCAATGGCGTATTTATTGTACATTCACGTTATCATCAGTGGCGTCGACTTATTTGGGTCCGAGCCCACCCAATAATTTGTCGTGTTGTTATTGTCACTATTATTTTATGAGATTTATTTATTGCAACTTATAACTGAAGTGTATGAGCCCACTCAATGTTTACAAAAGTTGGCGCCACTGGTTAGCATTCCAGTTTTGTTGTAAGCTTATGTAGCAAAATATGGACACTTCGAAAACAAGGAAAAATACTACAGAGGTGAAATCTTTGAGGAAAAGAGCTACATATTATATATTATTATTATTATTATTATTATTATTATTACTATTATTATTAGTATTATTATTATTGATTTAATCTGGTAGAACTAAGGCCAACAGGCCTTCTCTTCCTTCCATTCAGAATCTTTATTGAATACAACAGCCTTACCTATTACAGTATTAATTATAATAATAACTAGAACGTACAACAATATGAGTGGGATGATTATGTAAGTTATATGAAAAATGTAAGAATCGTCAAAATTGAAGAAATAAGATTGTAGTTGGAAAAATAAATACTGATCGGCCAAAAAGAAGGTGGAAAGGTGATATGAACGCTGAGAAACAGATAGAAGAAGAATAAAAAGGGAATGAAAACGAAAAAGAAAAGCAGCAGCTCTTTACTGACTTCACTTTATCCAGCATTTTTTGAGTGGGTTATTATCCAGTCATCAGATTATTTTCTTTTTGAAATGTTTTAAGTACTAATTTCTTATTTGAAGAGATTAACAGCCTCCCTAAACCGTACTGTACACTTAGTATATTAAGCATACGGTCCTATTGCGAATTTTAACATGGACGAGAAATTGCAGGTACGTGCAAATTCGAACTTGGGCAGTAGAACGACAGGACAGCTTCAAATATTTAGGGTGGTAAGTAGAAGTAACATGAGCTGTTCTCCAAGAAGTCAAAAGGAGGATAACAATGACAAAGGATGCTTTTAACAGAAAAAAGGAGCATCTTTCTGCGGAACTCTGGACAAAAAACTAAGGAAGAGACTAGTGAAGTGCTTTGTGTGGAGTGTGGCATTGTATAGGCCAGAAACATGGACATTACGACAAAGCGAAGAGAAATGGATAGAAGCATTTGAAATATGGAAATGGAGAAAAATGGAGCGTGTAAAATTGACAGAGAAAATAAGAAAAGAAGTTGTGCTAGAAAGAGCGGGTGGAGGAAGAATAATGTTGAAACCGATCGGGAAAAGAAAAGTAAATTGGTGGATCACTAGCTAAGATGAAACTGCCTTCTGCAGAATGCACTGGAAGGAATTGTGAACTGGAGAAAAGTTCGGAGCAGAAGAAGATATTATATGAAATGATAGATAACAGTAAGATACATGGATCGTATGCTGAGACTAAGAGGAAGACTGGAGGATACTGGGTTTGCGATGAAAGACTTGCCCTTGCGCAGAAAACAATGACTGAAGAAATGAATCTTTCCTGGAGCCATCTCATTCAGAGTTGTTAGTCTTTTACGTGCTGTAAATCTACTACAAAGATCTCTCACCTTGGCTGTCTTCAAAGAACGCTATGATACATTTATTTTACCGCTCTTATCAAACCCTGGCTCTAGATCTGGTTGGAATCTGTGGACCTCGGATTTAGTGGTAAACAGGAAAACCATTAAGCGACAATGGATCCGTATTTTTAAAATTATTATTATTGTTATTATTATTATTACTATTATTATTATTATTATTATTATTATTATTATTATTATCACCATTGGTAATGAAATCATGTCGCTCCATTATCTATAAGCATTGCATAATGTGTAAATTAAATGAATGTCCTAATCTGTAAAACAATTTCCTGGAGTGTCCAGTTATTCTGTTTAACTATGTAGGCCTAAGTTAATTACTGTATCTGCACTTGAACAAAAGAGTATGTGAAGTTGTGTGAAGGTAATGACAGGAAGACGGAGTGTCGCAGCAGGAAGAATGTTGTAGGTTTACGGCAATTAGTGGAAATATTTCAGTCCTTAAGAGGAAATATAATTCAAGTTTGTGAATATAACTACGTTTCGATGATGTAATTCGACAGGCAATAAATTCAGAAAGTTTATTGTAAGAAGTCTTTGAATTCGTATGCGTTCACGTATTCTAAAATAATTGCAACTGTGTCGTATTACTCATTAACCTTAAGGAACAAAAAGTCGTTTTGAAAATTCTACTATAATTGCATTTATGCCCATTAAACTGAGCAACTTTTATTATATAAAATATTCAACGGCCTACTGGTTAATAGCGAAATATTATCACAAATCCAGCTTAACGCTAGAACGTCACATTTAAGAAATTGTCATATGTTACATTATAAAAAAACCAAACAGTTCAGCACATAAAAATTCACCAGTGTTAAAAATGTGTTCAAATTTCAATGAAATATTATGTAAAACATGGGATCTAGACTTACATAAAATATAAACATTTTTTTATTAATATACCGAAGGTAATTGATTTTAAATAATATTACTATCTATATGTTACTCTGTAATTTGCCATTTATAGCTACATTTTTGGCTATGATATCTATACTTATATATTTTTCATTATTTTTATTTTGTATTTTTCATTTATATCTACTGTATATCTTTGTCTTTTGTTTAAGTGTCGACCTGATTGGCGAGTTGGTATAGCGCTGGCCTTCAATGCCCAAGGTTGCGGGTTCGATCCCGGGCCAGGTCGATGGCATTTAAGTGTGCTTAAATGCGACAGGCTCATGTCAGTAGATTTACTGGCATGAAAAAGAACTCCTGCGGGACAAAATTCCAGCACATCCGGCGACGCTGATATAACCTCTGCAGTTGCGAGCGTCGTTAAATAAAATATAACATTTATTTAAGTACCGGTAGTACCTATTTGTCTTTTTTTTTTCATTTTTCATTTTTAATTTGTATTTACACTTGTATCTTGCATTTGTATCTGTTTTATCGCTCTTTTCTGCAATTCTATATTTTAAACAAATGTACTGTCTATTGTGTTTGGGGCTTTGTCCTGTTATAGACATAAATAAATAAATAAATAAATAAATAAATAAATAAATACACAAACAAACAAACAAACAAATAGTGTGACTTAATTCAACCTATTTCCTCTAAAGTTGCAACCGATAGCTTAGTGTATTCAGAAATCTTAGAAATATTTTATCAACCTGAAGGATTAAGTATCCAAAAAACAGGAACTCGATGACTCAATGCTTATCAATTTGGTACGCTTGACATTTCGGTACCTTTGTCGGTACACAGGAATCACTGTCGTATAACGGAACGTGAAACGTTACCGCAGCAGGGATTCGGTATTCTGTTTTAAAGTTCTATTCTGTTTGTTAATGCCCGTCCGTGCCACACGGATCGTGGCTACGAACAATGTAGAATTTGTAATGTAATATGCAATAAAGCAAATATGTATGAAGCATTCCGTATACATTTTATAAATAATGTATTTGTACATACATATTTGATTACGTACAGTACATTCCCATAAGTTTACTTAAACAATGTATCGAATGTTGTTGTATATCTTCTCCCTATGCACGCATATTAAAACTGACTGACAAGTAGATAAATAGGTTATGCATAATGAATGAATGGTGGGGTCTCTATTGCCATAGTCATGCTACCTTTTTCTTTGTTTGATGTGTACAACTGAACAGTCAGTGTTAAACATGACGATCTTGGCTTCCGTGGAAATGTTGCATTGCAATTGTTTCTTTTGTTTCGTTCTCGATTTTCATTGTTGTGACTTTACGATTTGTCATGCTTTGTAAAGTTTAATTCTCCTGTGTTAAGCTACAGTTCACGGATCTCAATGCAAGTATTTAAAGGCATCTGCTTTACCGCTTTCCTTTCTTGTTCTTCACGGAACTGCAGAAGTGGAAAAACACATCTTTTGTTAAGAAAGTAGTTACAATTAAACACGTCATAAAACCAATTTATTTTATAGCGTGCTTTTTCTTGACATTGGATACTTGTAAGATCAAAGTCCCCTAGTGTCAAGTTGTATTATTCTTGCATCACCGAAAGAAAATTGTATGTATTTTTACGTGAATACTACAAAAATTGATTTTCTTAAGAAAGTTATATAATTCGTCCATCCACTCCTGCGTAATTTTGAACAATGCAATATCAAAATAGTAATGAAACATTAAAATCCATCTTTAGAAAAGTTTCCAAAATGGCTAAATCCAAATAGTCTATTTCGGGTTTCTTGATTACTGCGACTTTGAAGGTATATTGCATCTTGTTTACTATAAATTACTTCATAATTCTTCCGTGAATAGCCTCTGTAATCTGACGAAATATTGACCGGTTGGCACAAACATTATATAAAAATTGGAAAATTATCCTTTGAAAAGGTGGAAAAGTTAAAATACTTTGGAGCAACAGTAACAAAATAAATGACACTCGACAGGAAATTAAATGTAGAATAAATATGTGAAATGTTATTCGGTTGAGAAGTTTTTGTCATTCAGCCTGCTCTCAAAGAAACTGAAATTTAGAATTTTTAAAACAGTTATATTACCGGTTGTTCTGTATGGCTGTGAAACTTGGAACTCTCACTTTGAGAGAGGAATTGAGGTCAAGGATGTTCAAGAATACGAGTAAGCTGCTTAGGAAAATATTTGGGGCTAAGAGGGATGAAGTTACAGGAGAATGGACAAAGTTACACAACGCAGAACTGCACACGTTGTATTCTTCACCTAATATAATTAGGAATATTAAATCCAGACTTTGAGATGGGCAGGGCATGTAGCGCGTATGGAATATTAAATGTTATGATTTATTTAACGACGCTCGCAACTGCAGAGGTTATATCAGCGTCGCCGGATGTGCCGGAATTTTGTCCCGCAGGAGTTCTTTTACATGCCAGTAAATCTACTGACATGAGCCTGTCGCATTTAAGCACTCGCGCGTATGGATGAATCCAGAAATGCATATAGAATGTTAGTTGGAAAAGTCAAACATGAGGCCTGGGTGGCATTCGTGACTGGTGGGCCATCCTGCCTCAGCTCCTAATAGTGTCAGATTGAATCCGCAGACGAGTAGCCGAATAAGCCACAGGGGCCCGGAGTCCCAAACTTATATATGCATCGGACACCCATACTATCCCCAAGTTTGCTATTGCAGATAATAGATTAAATGAGGGAGAGGTGGAGAGAAGAGAGAGTTGGTAGAATGATAGAGAGAAAAGGGAGTATCCCAAGAAAAACCGTCTGAAACGTCTTCTTTTTTCACCATAAATTCCATGACTACTCGGCCGGAGATCGAACTTGAGCCGCCTGAATAGAATACCAGCGCGCTAGCAGTTTCACTGGTCACCTTGATAGATTTGGAATAACATTAGCCATATTAACATGCCCCTGACATCTACACGCTTTCTGTTATAGAACCAAACTGTTCTTGATTACTATACGCAAGGCGACTATCACTTCACATACTATTCGATCACCTTCAAGTACAGTAGACTATGTGAGGCGGAGGAAACGGGCTTGATTTAAGCATGTTTTGTATTGCTTAAAATATTTCTGGTGTGCTGGGTATGTTGAACTATATAAACGACTATTAGTACTAAAGGAAACTAGCATCGGAAGCGAACCGAGGAGCGGCAAGCAACTAGTGCCTGTTCGAGTCTCTGGATCAGGACTCATCCCCATCTTCCCCATCTCATCTCTTGACAGAATCACTCCACATACTGTCTCAAAGTGGACTACATTCTGGGCTGTTGCATATAGCCTATACCAAGGAGCCTATTTCTCAGTTCCGCACATTTAAAAAATTTGGCATTGGTTGACGGGACTGGACTTGGGTTTCCTGGCAAGCCAGGCATCGAGCGCGACGATTGCTGCCATCAACAAATGATGATGATGATTATGATGATTATGATTATGATTATTATTATTATTATTATTATTGAGAGTCCACACCTGTGGAGTAACGGTCAGCACGTCTGCCCGAGAAGCAAGGTGGCCCGGGTTCGAATCCCGGTCGGAGAAAGTTACCTGGTTGAGGTTTTTTCCAGGGTTTTCCCTCAACCCAATACGAGCAAATGCTGGGTAACTTTCGGTGCTGGAGCCTGGACTCATTTCACCGGCATTATCACCTTCATTTCATTCAGACGCTAAATAACCTCAGATGTTGATACTGCGTCGTAAAATAACCCAATAAAATAAAAAATAAACAAATAAAAATATTATTGAGAATAACGATGGAAAACATGCTCCACCGCAACCACTCTTTAAGCCAGGAATACACATTCATCTTCTCCTCCTTGTTTAGGATACTAAGGATCGTTCAGGCCATATTTTATTAGAGTAACTTTATATCTGGTTGGATAGTCTCCTAAACTCAGAAACTCATTCTGCCTGTGGTTTTACGTGGTTTCCCTAAGACACCAATACGTTGTTGGTATGAGCAATAAAAGATATGGGCCAAGGACTTAATATTTAGACACTTTCCCAATTAAAACCTTTACAAATCGTAGCCTGATTTTTGCATGTCGCCTTTGGATACTTCTCGAAGAGTTTAATCGATTATCATTCGTTTAGTACAGAGGCTCGAATCCTTTGTCTAGCGAGAATAGTCACCGCTTCCCCTCTGTCACCACTTCCTCTGCCCAGGGTTTTAACATCTTTGACGACTTCGTCCTGCTGCTGTTCAACCATGCTTGCGACGTTTCTCCCCCTCAAGTTATAGCACTCTATTAAAGTTACATCCATTTTTGGCGTTTCAACTTCAAAATTTTCTTAATTTCTTTCAACCAAACGGTGAGAAACGGAGTGAGAGAAATGACCAACAAGCTTGGAGGTCACATAGAATTCTTCCTCGTCCCAAATTTCTTCGCAAGGACGCTCGATCTCGTACTTTTCAATTGTTTCTCCTCCCATTTCCTCTTCTTTCATTGCGATTAAAGGAATCTCTTCACAAAATTACATTGATTTAATTGTGTACAATTGCACGCATGAGGTCTGCATCCAAAACTCTAAGAAGTGTTGTGAAATTCACAGGCTTTACCCGTGCTAAAAGTTGTCGACCGGTGGTGTTACACTTTGTAGTAGAGGCAGCAGCTTCATGGATATAAATTTGCCACGCCGTCAGTTGAAGACCCCCCTTCACGATTCTGTGAATATATCTGAAAGACTTTTCATGAAATGTAGAACAGATGTGGCCGCGACAATAGAGTTCTATAACACGAGTCTCCGGTGCTTGCTGACTGTTCTATGTACCACAATCTACTTCACGGTTATAAAACTTTCAAAATAAAGAACAGCACACCTCCATTGCCTGCTTACCTGCCACCGAAGTAGTTTTATACTGTATTATACTTCCACCATAGACATAACAGCAGTCGTTTTAATAAATAATGGAAGACTTTCGTGTTTGCAATACCAGAGTGAGGGCTGACCAAAGTTGCAACGACCGAGCTCGATTAAAAGTTTTTTTTTGCATAGACGAGCGAGGCAGTATTATTTACTAAGAAAATACGAGTATTAATAAAACAATTTTGTTTACTTGTAAATACATCATGCTGCCTTATAAGACGATTCATATACAGTAGGCCAATAAGTTTCGATTGACCGATGTGAAGAGTGTTGAATGTGAGTCTGATAACGAATCTTACGATCTAATCGAGGACTGTATTTTAAATCGCATTTCCACGAGGAAATTGTCATACGTTATTATTAAAAAGTGCGAGAATCTGATACTTATTCCATTCTTAGTAAGATACGTTGACTGGTCTGTGTAAAAGTCATGCTTAGTGTTCGTGTAACACATTCGGCGATCACAAAATGAAAAGAAAATAATTTCCTTTAGGTCCCTCCTACGTGCAAACGAAAGAAATGTATTATCAAGAAAGTATTAAAATGCTTCGTGAAGGAGCATACTGAAAAAGCCAAGAGCAAATTTTGTATTTCACTTTATAATTTACAACAGTAAGAAATTTTGAATTTTAGGTTTTAGTCTATCATAATATTGTGTCTATAGAGGCCTAATTCGTGAAGGATGATGATGATGATGATGATAATATTGTGTTTAAAAATGAGCATTCCACCACGTACTCGGACTCAAACGTTTCAGAAGTTTAGTTTAGTAAGATTTCCGTCGGCGGCAGGGTAGTATAGATATTCTTGGAGAGTCAGCCTACTCTGTTATGCCTAGATGTGACCAAATGAAACTCCAGGAAATACAAATACAGGGAGGATATAATATAACTTTTTGTGATATTTTGATATTTGTCAGCCAACTTTACAATTCATAGTAAAGTTATGGTGGATCTTTACATTTCTGCTTTTCGATCCACCATATCTTTTATGGTAATATATTCAGCCACCAAAATAATATTTTCTGATTACTTCCTATTCTTCTGTCTTACCTCATTTGCTATCTATACTTCTCTATCTATCCTCTTCTATTCTCTCACATATCTAAGACTCTTTTAAATGCGCCAGATAATTTATCTCTTGTAGTATTTGTTTTATTATTTTATTGTTTTTTTTAAATATTACCTAGATTATGAGAACTGCTCACTTTTATAATTTCTTAAGAATCACCTTGTGGGGACTGCATTTGTGTACGTCGTTTTTACTGTGACGTGTTTTTAGTTTCGTGTTAGCTTTCAGTTTATTGTGTTGCTTGTTTTTAGTTTTGAAGAATTTTAGATAAGGGCGCAAATAGCCAGAGTAGCTGACGCGCCCTTTTTAAACCCCACTTCACTCACTCACTCTAAGACGCTTTCCTTTCCATTTCTCGCTTTCTTATGAAATATTGTATATTCCTTTCCTTAATAATTTGCATTATTCTCTTTATTCTTACTCTCAAATCTATCTACTCTTAATCATTCTTTTCCAACTATTTTCTCCTAAATTATTCGTCTAAATTCCTTCCATTTTCTCTATTTTACAACACTTACATCACTTATTATTTTCATACTGTTCTATCCTCTCTTCACTTCAGTCCTAAAGTCCCTCTTTTATTGCTTCTTTCCGTAAATTTATATTTATAATACTCCTACAGTTATAGCTAGTATCCTGATGCTACTCCCAACCCACAACATTGTTCACTTAATTACACTTCCAATTTCTCTCTCTCCACTTTTCATCTGTTCAGATGTTCTTTCAATTTAATTCTCTTTAATTCATTGTTTCTATGTCTATCTTACTACACTCTTACACTTTATTCTGACACTTAACACTTTCTTCTCCATTCTTATTCCACCACTTTTGCCACCCCTGACTTTTATGTGATATAGAAGATGACAGAATTTGACATCATTATTGATAATAATACTTGGTGAATCAAAATTCAAATATTTAAGTCGCAATATTTGTAGTGGGCCCATTTCATATGAACGACATAGTATAAATGATCATAATGCAATCAGCACTCTAACCGCAGTAGAATTGAATATTACATTACTTTTAAGGAACCCGGAGGTTCATTGCCGCCATCACATAAGCCCACCATCTGTCCCTATCCTGAGCAAGATTAATTCAGTCTCTACCATCACATCCTATCTCCTTCAAATCCATTTCTATATTATCCTTCCATCTACTTCTCGGCCTAAAATTTAAATTAAGGATACTAAATAAAGCTAGTGAGAAATATGATGTAAAAGTACGTTTTTTATACATTCCTTTTCAGTGAAAATTAGAGTTGAGATTCTTACAAATAGTCAATCACACATGACTGACTCATTAGCAATTTCTAACGTCATGAACCAGTAGGATATACTTGTCAACTATTGTCAGCTGAAGACGGGAAGTATATTCAATCTTCGTAACGTGGTTATTTTGATATTTCAGCAGCAACAGTATTGATACAATACAAATCATTTCAAATTATTCACAAACTCAGGTGTGGCGTATTATTAGCCGAAGTCCAAGTAGTATTTGCAATGAATAAATACACTAGTTTGGTGATTTTTCTGGTGATAATTCTCCCACAATTCTACAATTTACAACTATTATTTGGTGTAGTCACATTGATACTCTGAAGTGTTTATATATCATGAAATACCAGCAGGCAAAACAGTTACACATCTGTGAGAGGTAGCCTACTCGTGGAATTAGCCGCATAAGACTTATACACAAATTGCGTAAAGTAGCTCACTGAATAACTTACAAATAACTCTTCAAGTCTGTAGTGCGTGTACAACTAAATGAAAGCAGGGAAACCTCCGTCAAAACTGAAATGCGGCAATTCTCTATTGTCTACATTCTACACTTTCTATTTACTAACAATTTAAATAAACCTTTTTGCACTATTAACAGATTTGTTGCCTATGCACAGCTTTGCATAAAAGAGTTTTGGATACAAATATAAAAGTTTTGAAAATTTCCTTATAGTAGTGTAAACCTGTAGAGAATTTTCTGACATTAGTAGAAAAGGTATTATGTAAAAATATCGGCTAGTTATAACATTGTTGCTATTTATCCCTTATAAAATGTACTGTTGTTATTATTATTATTATTATTATTATTATTATTATTATTATTATTATTATTCAAAAGGATATCTCCTACTAAATTCCCATCTTCCAAATTTCATCTTTCGCACTCTACGATTGTTGAGAATGACATAAGACGTTTAGTTTATTATTTCGCCGATACCAGTGAACACTTGATCGCATTACGAGTATATAAATAATGTTAAATGATGTATGTGAAGCATTTCCATAATGTGTTCATCTTTTAAGTCTTGAAAGCTATTCCTCTTTTTATTGTTTGTTTAATTATGTGCGTATAAATCATTCTTTAAAGCGGAGCTATTTCTTGGAATAATCTGAAAAGTTTATGTGAATGAAGCGGAGTATTTGCCACTTGGATGTAATTTCTTTAAGTCCAAGTTGATGTCTGAATGCATTTCGCCATAAGTTTAATTTTATGTCATATGTATTAATTAGATTCTATTGCGTATATAATGGATGCAGTTTAATTAGATTATAATCCTCCTATTACTGCATACAAATCAAATATTATGGAGCAAGTATTCAATGTAGGTTTTAAATGTAAATAGCAAATATAAATTCATTGATTCGATTACTTTTTGTGATACCGTACTAGTTAATTACGTACAGTATGTAGTATATAGCTTTTAAACACGAATATAGTATTATTATAGTTTTCTTTACTGACTCATAACAGGATATTATATTAGCCTATCAGTTTAGAATAGCCATTACAATGATTGCTAAGTTCTTATCAATAGGCGACCTTTGCAGTTTCAATATTTATTTGTTCATGAAATTTAGAATTCCTTGAGCACCTTCTCAAGGCCAAATTGTACTTTTATTAAATATCTTCGCTTGTTTTTTCAGTCCTCTCAATCCGTTCTTCTAGTCCTTCATCTTGAATTGTAATGATGTTATATAATGTCGTAATGTGGTAGCTGCTTTTTATCCCGTTACCGTCATGAATTAATAATGATGCCCGTTCTTTGTCTAAAGAGTCTCTGTACTCTACTGTTAAATGATCATAGGCTATCGTCTTAGGATTATTTCCTTATTTGTATTTTTAAACATTTCATTTACTTGATTTGTTTTATAGGCTATAATAACATAGATAATATGTCCAAAACATCACACATTTATTGCTATTTTGGGATAATGTCTAATCTGTTACACTCTCTACTTCGCAAGAATTCTTGTCCAGTGCTTAATTCTGTTTTCATGTTTTTATTATAGTCCACATGTCTGAAACGCACATCAGTATACATTGTACCTAATTTAATCTAATTTAAATTTAATTTTCATTCCTATTTTTATTATTATTAGTGATGTCACCGATGCATTAGTATTTATACATTTTGTGAGCTGCGTTTCTCTTCATACACAATAATCATCATCATCATCATCATCATCATCATCATCATCGTACTTTCACACAACTCGTAGATAATTTCTTCACTTTTCATAGATATAACTGAAAATAAGATGCAGTTTGTTTCAAGAACCTCAGACCTGAATGTTAAAATAGAATCATAATGAAAATTTGTTAAAAGAAAGCTGTAAAAGTCAGGTTATGCGACTTATTTGAAACAATGAATACAAAGAGCAACATAAGAGGAATTAATCTTTTCTTGCAAGTTCCTTGTGGCACTTGGAATCCGAAATCTTATAAATTAATTTCACAAACAAAAGCACTTGAGCTCTTTTGCATGGTATTTCACTCTTCAGATATGAAAAGAATAATCAATATATAATTATGAAAAAAAATTTATTTGTAAAAGAAACTAATATAACCAAGGATAGCATATCTATCTTACTGGAACGTTTTGAAGTACATATATGGGTGTAGACATTAACAATAAAAGTCCACACCTGTGGAGTAACGGCTAGTGCGTCTGGCCGAGAAACAAGGTGGTCCGGGTTCGATTCCCTTGTCGGGGCAAGTTACCTGGTTGAGGTTTTTTCCGGAGTTTTCCCTCAACCCAATATGAGCAAATGCTGGGTAACTTTCAGTGCTGGACACTGGACTCATCACACCGGCATTATTACCTTTCTCATTCAGACGCTGAATAACCTAAGATGTTGATAAAGCGTCGTAAAATAACCTACTTAAAAATAACAATAAAATATTGTGTGGAATAAAAAGAAGACCCCAGATAAGTTTCGACGGTTTACAGGGTTTAATTTTTAATTTTTATAAATTAGGGTTTTAGTTCTTTTCCCGTTTATTTTCAGGTCCCATTTCATGCAATAATTTGAAATTTCGTTAATAGAATTTTGTAGACCAATAATCGAGGAAGAACAAGTGCACAATCATCAGCGAATAGTAGTCCCTGCACCGTTTTGTTGAAAATGACTGGGCAATGAGAGTTAGCATTGTGAATATTATCTAAAATATCTTTAATATGTGTATTGAAAAGATATGGACTCATATTACATCCTTGTCTTACCCCTTTTATTTGTCTAATGTATCTGGATAGCTTTCCCTCAACGAGCTTGATCTTGAACACTACCTCTTCGTATAACATTTTCACATTTTCTATAAATTTAGAACTGACTCTCATATTTAGAACTGACTCTCATATTTTCCATTTTAAACCATAATTTTTCCCTATTGACTGAATCAAAAATTGTCTCTAAATCTGTGAAACTCCAATACATACATCCCCTTTTTGAGTTCATATGTTTGTCGTTAATAGTTTTAATAATGGAAATGTTGTCGCTCGTCCTTTTCATTTCTCTGATACCACTCTGAAAATCCGAAATAATTTTATACTCCTCTAACCACTTCCTTAATGTACTTGATAATAACCCAGTATAAATAATGTTTACTTAGGAAAGAAATAGCAGTAGATTGTGTTTCGAGACCTCTTGTTATTGGATAAGATACCTTTATGTACTCTGCAAAGCCAGTCCCCTAGCTATGCTTCTTTTAATGAAAACAGTGTTAAGGTTTTCATCTCCATTAAAAATCTATAAGCCTCTAACGGGCTTAAACTCGCGAACACTTGATGTAATAGCAATTATGGTAATGAATGGACTACTGGAGAAGATGAAATGCAAAGCATATAATGCTAAATAAATTTAACTCGTTTCATATGTATAAAATTGTTCTATCTGTAAGTCTTCTGAGAGGTATTGATACCTATTTAAGGCACATCGCAAGAATTCCTTGCAGATAAAATACTTTGTTATGTTCACCCCTACTGTAATCTCAAGTATGCAATATTTCTATGTGTAAGGAAGAAGAAATAAAATACAAGTACGTTCACTCCTTTCGTTCAATACAATACAGCAGAACGTTATGTCTGTTTCAAATGTCTGTTGTTTTCTTAGTCGGAAGTCCATCTTTTCCAGTCATCTTCTTTGGTTTGCTACCTTGCTTTGAATGTAGTAGAAGATACATAAATTGTTTGAGCCGTACACGTGTTTGGATCGGGACGATACCAGTTGACATGGAAATTCCATTGACTGCTTTCTGTTTGTGATCTAGTAGGGGTACCAAGCACACCTTCCCAATGGAAGAGAGCCAAAAGACGTAACACAATGCACAGCTGGAGCAGCTGTATAATGTTGATGATGTAGGAAGCTGAGGAGTTGTAAATTTCAGCTTGTGACAAATTGATACTACAAAACGAGTATATTTTACTATTGTAGTGTTATGTAGGACGAAGTGCTCGAGATCAGTGTGCTGCATTTGTATTATTAAATTCTGCTTTTCTTGAAAGGCGTTGTGATCAATAAGGACTTATATATAATGTAATGTAGTGTATGCTAAAAATAATAATAATAATAATAATAATAATAATAATAATAATGTAATGCAATATAATATAACATAACAATGTAGACCTAACATTTATAATTGGAGGCTAACTTCCACCGCGGTTTATCCTTAGTCAAAGTTTTGGACTTTATCGATACGACGATAGATGAACATATTGTTGGACTCCCCATAAATTAGTGTCAGTGCAACATCCTTCGGTTTCCATCTAAGAAAACACAGGACATGATATTGGCAGAGGACTAACATCATATGATCTATGCGAGAGTCAAACTCTCGATTATGGCTTCCATGTAACATTGCACTCAGCAGACTATCATTAATACGTGCGAATGTAATACAATTAACATACTATTGTACGAGTGGAAAATAGTAAATAGATGATGTATGCAAGTATGCATGTATGCAATGTAATTTATGTATGTATGTATGTATGCAATGTAAGGTATGTATGTAATGTAATGTAAACATGTAATGTATGCACATAATGTAATGTATGTATGCATGCACGTAATATACGAGTAATGTAAGTATGTATTCTTGTAACTTTCGTATGCAGTTTACTCGTATGTATGTTATGTGAATGACGGACTTTGATCGTTACTTGCACCATAATCGGAGATATAATCCTCGGACTTGAAATAATTTACAATTTGTAGCTTTTCACTTGTATTTATAAATATTCACTTTTGGAGCTAAATAGTGTCGATGTTCATTGAGTGGAGAAGCAGGAGCTTTCATTTATGAACAATAAACACTAAATATTATTACTTTCATCCTTAGAAGAAAAATATTTCAATAATCAATCGTAGTATCTGTTCTATATTTGTACCATTGACTCATTCTAGACATTAAATTTTGTTATTTCTATCGCCTGCCGTGTTCAACATTTACTTGGAGGATTTAGTGAAGAACTGTTTTCAGAACATGGGAAGAGTGACATTAGGAGGAAGGAGAATAAAGCGCATGAGATTTTTGATGATATAGCGTTGTTAGCAAAAGAGGAGACGATACTGAGGGATATGCTACTGGATATAAATGATAGCTGTGAGCAGTATGGGATGAAGATAAACAAGACGAAGACCATGGTTGTCGGAAGAAAAATAAAGGAGGTAAACTTGCGAACCCTAAATGAGGCAGTAGAGCAAGTGGACTGCTTCAAATAATTTGGGTGTACTATAAGCAGTAACATGAGCTGCTGCCAGGAAGTCAAAAGGAGGATAGCAGTAGCAAAGGAAGCTTTTAATAGAAAAAGGAGCATCTTCTGCGGACCTCTGGAAAAAGAACTGAAGAAAATACTAGTGAAGTGCCTTGTGGCATTGTATGGAGTAGAAACATTGACCTTGCGGCGAAGTGAAGAGAAACAACTAGAAACATTCGATATATGGATATGGAGAAGAATGGAGCGTGTGAAATGAACAGACAGTATAAGAAACAAAGCTGTGTTTGAAAAGAGTGAGTGAAGAAATAATGATCCTGAAACTGATCAGGAACAGAAAAAGGAATTGGTTGGGTCACTGGCTGAGAAGAAAACTGCCTACTGAAGGATGCACTGGAAGTAATGGTGAACGGGAGAAGAGTTCGAGGCAGAAGAAGATATCATATGATAGACAACATTAAGATATGTGGCTCATATGGACAGACTAAGAGGAAGCCAGAAAACAGGAAAGATTGTAAAATGCTGGGTTTACAGTGAAAGACCTGCTTTTGGGTAGAATACTATGAATGAATGAATATTATTATCTTCTAATTTTAAAGGGTTTAAATAATTAGTTGTATTATTTTCTCATAAATATTAACAATCCTCTTTTAGTAGTAACACATTATTCGACTCCAATTTAATATATATTTAATGAGAAATTCATATTGTGTTGTTTATTGCATCTCTATTTTTGCAGTTTCAATTTCTTAAAACTTTTTCAAATGTTTCAAAACTGTATCTTCACATTCGTATGTAAGGCTGCTTTTATAAAATTGCGTTTATTCTTTCTTTTTTTAAATTTCGTGTGTTGTTTTCCCTCAAATTGATTGATGTTGGTGCACGTAATTCGTTTCTGCAGGCTTCTACTATTGCATTTACTTCTGTAATATGTTGACAGTGGCCTAATTTTCATATAAAGACAATTATTTTATACCCATTGCATAGAAAGAGGTTATCGCCAAGTTCCAGAATAAAACGTGCGTTACTGTTGGAGAACACAAAATTGTATTTTATAAGATTGATGATAGAGTCTCATGCTTTATATTCTTCACCAAGCTCCCATGTACAGTATTTATATACATGTCCATTTCCACTTCTCGTGTGTCATTGTCATTGTTATAGTTGGAGGTAATATAATATCTGTTTTTTAGTTTGTCATGTGAGACTTATAAGAAAAAGACTCTCAGATTAAAAAAAAAGTAAGTAAAATGTATGTTTGTATCCTTATTTTATACACATCCTACAATCACTCAGATACCTCTATAGTTTTCTGACATCACAAAAAGGTTAATGATTCTTTTATATTTTGTTTTTGTTGTTTAAATATGTTTGATTTCTGATACATGACTATAAAAAGTTACAATGTGTAATTCTCTCCTGATATGTGATACTCCGTTCAAACCAATATTTTATCTTTACTGTAGGGCGTACAGTAAAATCATCAATACTCCGTTGATGTGTGTCTGCCCGTGTACACGTGGTGTGGCATTTCAACTCCCCACGATGCTGCCACTTATATACAGGATTATCCACGCCATTAATCTGTACTCTAGATTATAATTTTATTACTTGCGATTAAAGTCTATGTTAAGTGTATAACTGTCGCTTTAATAACCTCTCATTTTTTCACGTCTAGTGTTTCATTTTATTACCACGTACTTAATTGCAATAATTATTCATTATTGAAATGTGTAAGACGCCTATGAAAGTGTCTTCATAAATTTGGAAATATTGTGCTATAGTTAGGTGCAGAGACTTGATCTTTTTACTGTATTTCAATCTCTTACAGATCTAACTAAGGATTATTATTTTGTCTGTGTAGGCTATTTTCCTTAGATTAATAATAGTAATACTAAATAATAATAATAATAATAATAATAATAATAATAATAATAATAGTAATAATAATAATAATGCTAAATATTTTACAATTACGAGAATTCTAAATTTACAATGTAAATGGATCAATTTTATTGCTATACAAGTTCGCAGCTTTATTTCATCCGGTAAGAAGGGAAAAAGATTTACAACTTTTATTGTAGAAAATATTATTGTGGCTTCATATGTATTTTGCAGGAACGCGAAAGATAACGTTGCTTATGAAAAATTTACAGGATACATTACCTTTAAGAACCTTGAATAAAAACAGGGATTCAAGATCTTGGCGTCTGGAATGTAAGATTAGACATTCCAAGTAACCAAGTATTTGTGTAATAAATATTTTTGGGCAAAAATCTATACGAAGATATCGATATGAATTTTCCTTGGATACTTTCTAATTCAGCCGAACGAGTTGTAACATAATCCCTGACTACAGATGGGTATTCGAATATCTGTTTTCTAATGTAAAATACTAAAAGTGTGTCAGGTTTAGAGAAAGGATAAGTTATTCACCTGTTGTAGCAAATATTCTAATAACAATAATAATAATAATAATAATAATAATAATAATAATAATAATAATAATAATAATAATAATAATAATAATAATAATAATAATAATAGTGGTGGTGGTGGTGGTGGTGGTGGTGGTGGTGGTAGTAGTAGTAGTAGTAGTATTAATAATAATAATAATACCGTATTCTCCGGCGTATAACACGCCCTATTTACTCCAAAAGAAGCTTAAAATTTGCATGAGGCGTATACAAAGGAGGTTCCCATGTTTGTAACATTGAGGTTACATTTTCATATTAGCTCCTTTACTATTATCATTGTTATCTAAAAATAAAAGAGATAAAGTGAAGTTACTCCGTTATTCGCCATGAAGACGCATGGGTAGTATAGAGGTAGAAATCCATGCTTTAATGATCACGATATTGCAATGAGGTGGTGTGGTCGGCACACACTCTGATCGCCTTTTGCTCCCGAAGAAGACTCTACGCACACTTAATTTGACAGGGGGCTGTGTTTGTCCCGAGGGCCGGCAGTCTGAAAGTATTAACAGAGAGAAAACCAACTGTTAAAAAGACCGCAATATAATTTCGTTCGAATGTACGAACGAGTATGTATAGCCTATTAGGGTTAGGACTTTTTTGTAACCCTATGTTCCTGTATCATAAATCGATGAATTTTGCTCATAAGTATTGAAAAGGGTATTAATTTGGTTGAGTTTTTGAAAAAGGTCATCCCCAAACCGAAAATTCAATGTTACCATATAGGAGGATAAGAAAATCAAAATATTTTAAAAGCGTTATTTTTAAATTCTGATAATGTAATTATGTAATATGTATTCATTTTTCGAAGCACTGTTTGTTGATAGTATAGTTTATTGCCATAACATAGCATAAGTAATTAAAAAAAAACATACAGAATTACAAACTCACATGTAAATTCTACAAGTACGAAGAGCTATGTAACAAAAACATTGTGAAGTATTTAGTATAATTACAACATAATATACAACCATTACGTTTTGTTAGATAAAATAAATGTAAGCCGAAGTTTCTCCTCTTTACAGATCTTGAAGGCACTTGATTGTCCGTTCTGAAACTGATTTGTTTTGGAAATTTCCAGTCTCGATGGTTCTTGATTCCAAAACTTTTTCACAGACTTCAATGTTTTTTCATGAACTTGCAAGCTGCTACATAGCTTCTGATAATCAGCTGCATTGTACATTTGGTCAGCAAAGCAATGGTTCTCCCGTCTGTAAGAGATGAATCTACAAATTTCGAGTAGTGAGTCTCTTCTCTCAGGTATAAGAATAAATGTCCTAAGAGGAGCTAATATTGCTCTGGAATTCCATCTTACATTACTTAAATTGGGTATTTTCTGAAACTTCACTTGCGTAAATCTTCCAGTTTCTTCAAAAATGCGGAAAAAGAAATTTCATATTATCACGCCATCTACAGATTTCTACTAAGTTCTAGAAAGTTCCAGAATGTTCCTCAAGGATCTAGAAGGTTTTACAATCCAGAATGTTTCAGAAAGTTCCACCATATTCAAGAAAGTTCTAGAAAGCTCCAAAAAGTCATAGTGCTACTACTTATAACACATATATATGTGATTTTATAAAATTCGTGTTGGGGTGACTTTTTTAATAACTAAATAGAATTAAAACCTTTTTCATAATTTTTTAGCAAACGTTCATCGATTTATGATAGAGAAAATAAATTATTTTGCAAAAAGTAAAAATAGTATAACCCTGATGTATATAGACCTATAATATTTAGTCAGAAATCCTAAGACTGCTCGACTGGTTAGAAACCCAGTGACACCATCAGTCATTAGACAACTAAGCCAGGAGGTAATGGCGTAGAGTAGTAAGTTTATTTCCCACTCCACTACATACATCGCTGACGGTAACAGTTCACTAATCAGGCTACAGATATTGTTGTTGTTAGTCAACTGTTCGAATAAAGGTTTGAACCTCATAGGTGGCACGAATAAGACATCACTCATGAGGCAGCTAAACCAGGAGATAGTAGGGTAGGATGGCCAGTTTTCCCCCCCCTTCATTGCATACTTCGCTGACTAGTTACATATTAGACTAATCAGACTTGATATGTATATATAGGCCTACAATATTGTTCTTCCTTGACACATATCGTCAAGTAAGATGTATTCCCTGATAATATATGTACAAATCAGCCAGAATCTCAATCATAGGTAGAATACAGATGTATGCAACAATATTGTTCTTCTTCTGACACATATCGTCAAGTGAGATGTACTGCTTGATATTATATGTACAAATCAGCCAGAACCTCAATCATAGATAGACATACAGATGTATGCAACAATATTGTTCTTCCTCTGACACACATCGTCAAGTGAGATGTACTGCCTGATAATATATGTACAAATCAACCAGAACCTCAATCATAGATAAACTACAGATGTATGCAACAATATTGTTCTTCCTCTGACACACATCGTCAAGTGAGATGTACTGCCTGATAATATATGTACAAATCAACCAGAACCTCAATCGTAGATAGACATACAGATGTATGCAACAATATTGTTCTTCCTCTGACACACATCGTCAAGTGAGATGTACTGCCTGATAATATATGTACAAATCAACCAGAACCTCAATCATAGATAGACTACAGATGTATGCAACAATATTGTTCTTCCTCTGACACACATCGTCAAGTGAGATGTACTGCCTGATAATATATGTACAAATCAACCAGAACCTCAATCATAGATAAACTACAGATGTATGCAACAATATTGTTCTTCCTCTGACACACATCGTCAAGTGAGATGTACTGCCTGATAATATATGTACAAATCAACCAGAACCTCAACCATAGATAGACTACAGATGTATGCAACAATATTGTTCTTCCTCTGACATATATTGCCAAGTGAGTTATTCGTTTGATTAATAAACGGGAATGTAGGCATACTAATTCACTTCTAGTGTTGGCTCAGAAATAGATTAAATTTTAACAAGCAATAATAGTTGCTATGGAAGATCAATGTGGAAAAGACGAAACTTTGCTTAATATAAACTGTGAGTTGTGGCGTACGCTGAAAAACATGACAATAGAGCTGCAGAGCGAGATCTAGGACCACCGCCGAATAAAAAATACGATAAAAAATATTTATTTTGCTTTAAATTTCTTGTTCATTTTTCGTAAATGTTATGTTGTCCTGAACATTGTTACCTTCATTTAAGTAGTGTTAATGCCAATAGACATGTTGAGGTTTTCGGAAATTTCTGTAGAGTGAGCTCTCAAAGTAACAGTTCCCATCTATACATAGCTCCGAGAACTAGCTTACGTGCACTTACATCAACATGTCGGTAATCCAGGAATGATGGACGCAGAATTACGACTGTTTCAAGGCACGCACACATACATTTATAAGAAGGCTCAGTTGTACGTCTTGTGCTGTGCAGTTTTAATTGGATTGAGTTACGGGAAATGTATGCAATCGCTCTTTTATTCACGCACATATATTTATTACCTTTCAGCGTAATAACATTGCTTTATTATTGATACATTTTGTTCAGAGTTTATAACTACCTGTTTATTTGTAATTCTGATTTACATACGAGTATACGTAGGTTCCATCTGCACAGATGCAATTGTTAGGCTGACAGTGAGTATACCGGGACCCTATTACTCAGAAAATATCGACATAAATTAAAATGTTAAAGCGTTTTTTTATTAATATGTAGTATGAAGCTGATTATAAATGTCGTGTTTATTTCTTTCCAAATATATTACATTTCCTTTTCTTATGTGTATTGCAATTATATTAATGCTATTCTTTATCGTCCGCGATAATCCTAAAATTTATTATTTGATAATTGAGGGGTTAGCTGGAAGAAGGGCATAACTCAGAAAACATAGTTTTGAGATAATGAACAAAACTATCTGTACCCTGCATCTCTTGCTGGAATATGACACTATTCATATATATTGTAGGGTAATACGTTCTCTTGTGATTACAATGAGTTCCATGGTTAGGTAAGAGTCGGGTAGTATCGGACAGTGCGTTTCTTTCATCTACCACCATATGGTAGTACCTGAATGACATGGTTACGTTTTTATATGCGACATCACAGAAACGTAACCATGTCAATCAGGTACTATCATCGTGTGGTAGATGAAAGAAACTCACTGTCCGATATTACCCGATGTCCGATACTACCCGACTCTCCCCTAATATTTAAATATTGTACGAGAACGAAGCATTCATTTTTTTAAATTACGTTCTTCTTCCATAGAAGAGGGTTGAAAATACTGCAATACTGTTAGCTTTTCTATATTTCTATAAGAAAAGCTAGATATAGGTATATACTACAATAATAAAGATAATTACAATATATGTTCTACACAAAAATATAGCCTATATATAATACCTATAATCGTTTACAAAATTGTTATCACAACATTAAAAATAGTTAATCCCACTTATTTCACGTTATCATTTTAACTGAAAGTACCTAGAATATAGGCTTACAAACACTATACCACTTTAAGTCATCTAATAACCTAACATAAACAACATCTAGAATCTTGTGAGGCCTTTTGGAGTGTTTGCCTCTCATTCCTGTCATTACATTATCACCTAATTTCACTATATTTTTATACAGTTATCACTCGTCTTTCAGATATTTTAAATAATGTCAGAATAAAGGATTTGCATAAAAATTCTTCTCAGTCATGATACTGTATACCCAAGAACATTCTCGGTGCTGTGGTTTTACAGTTGTTTGACTTTGCCTAATGGTCCTCCTCTCCAAATATCCCATAAGAAATGTATCCTGTTGGTTTTTGATTCCAATTTCAAAATCCTCAATGGAAAATGGCTTGTTCCTCTGTAGACATCTCATATTTCTTCTGGCAACAACTGGCTTAAATGTTTTGCTGCTAACCTGTCAGAAATATGGTCGTTTCTAAATGACTGACTGCTAGCCTGGATTTAACATTTTATAGCACTGCATACGCCTATATTATTAGTACCTTATATTCATTCTCCATTGACAAAAATATGTGTGTAAGTTCTGGCTTAATTTCGTCGTCGCATGCTAGATTCTTCTAGGTTTGGAGTGATGAGACTATGAGGAAAAATTAAATATTTCACGATTAAAAAAAGTTATGTCTAGAGAAAATAAAACGCAATATTTATATAAATTTGGTAACCTTGCTCTTTCCATATTAGAATATTTGAGTACCATTAACGTTTCGTGATGCTAATAAAGAACAATCTTCAGCTGCAGGAGTAGGATTGTTGCGAGGAACAATTTCACTACATATTGCAATAGCAGATATTAAGATAAATTTATTGATCTAAGTCTATGCCGTCTTTTTATTATCGGGTATACGAGTATATTAACAAATTTTGCAAGTCTATAATATTTCAGTCATGTTTCCATACATATCCGGGCTATTTTTTTTCAATAATACTGGATTATTATATGATCTGTACCTGTGGCTATTTTTTTACTCTTCTGGCAATAAAATGTTGCAGGCCTATAGTTTCTGTGTATTTCAGTTTTGAGAACTTTCATTTCCAATATAGAAATGCTTTGCGGAAGTGCATGTAATTCAGAATATTTCGACTCTTGAAAAGGGCATTTCCCTATCAGGGCTGCCGCAGTGTCACGGATCCAGCAGATTAAGTTAATCTCTCTAAACTTTCGGAACAGAAAACACGATATTTAATTAAATCCATAGTAGTTTCACAATTTTAAGAGTATACAATAGAAGTACTCCAGTATACCTGCCTTCTAAGCGTAGATGATCAGCCATTCCAGCAAAATATACCTTCTAGTTTCCTTGGCAACACATGAATGGCAATTTGTATTCGTCAGTGGGCCAGCTGAACGGCTAAAATCACAGACTAGCATGTGTGAGATCTGTGGTCCTTTCGTCCATACATCCATTTTCTTTTATGTTTAATTGGTCAGTAATTTTTCTTTTCTGGTTATTTTATTCACTCACAACAACATATTTCTCGTAATTGTGCTGGGCAAGTTCGTAGTCTAAGCAACACAGTGGTGCTTCCCAGGTACTCCGGTTCCTTTGTGATTTCTCAACAATTCATCATCATCATTCATTGCGAATGTAATGTGAGCTCACCGCTTGTACTTCATTTTGCATAGTCTCTACGAACTAAATGGTCTACGCTTCTCAGCACTAGAGACATTTTGAGCCTCTCAAAGAGTCGGGGCGAATAATGACAGTTTAATTTAAGGGTTAGCAGTATTTAATACTTAACGACCCTAAACTATGAAAAATATTCAGCATAGACGTGGAATTGTCGATAATATTACCTGGAACCTTTTATTAGGAACAGGACTACTCACGTACCACAAATCTACAATATTATAGCGACAGTTTTACTTTTCTCCCGGAGAGACGTAACAATTTTATCGCCTTTAAACTGAAATATTTAAAAAAAATAGTCAATTCCGTCTATGATTGGTCCAAGGGCATAATAGAAACAAAAGAAATTGACTAATTCATAAATTTCGTTTGTCGCACATTAATATATAAATGAGTTTTTCTAACGGAAAAATTGATATACTTTTGGCATAAAGATTGAAGTTTTAAGTGTGGAGAAAATAATAAATTTATATAATGTAGGCCTATTGACTAATTTAACAAATTGTATTGGACATCACACTAAACTTGTGAAGAAGTAATGTATTTGTTAAATTTTAAATAAGGCATTTTCCCTGGACCATTATTTCCCGTTAATGTGTGTTTGTCGTCATTATCACGCCATTCTTTCAGAGGTTATAGGACAGTGTCGTATATTATTGTAAGCTTGTACAGAAGTAGGGAAGAGTTGGGTAGTATCGGACATCGGGTAATATCGGACAGTGCGTTTCTTTCATCTACCACCAGATGGTAGTATCTGAATGACATGGTTACGTTTCTGTATGCGACATCACAGAAACGTAACCATGTCATTCAGGTACTATCATCTGGTGGTAGATGAAAGAAACTCACTGTCCGATATTACCCGATTTCCGATACTACCCAACTCTCCCATAATGTATTTGTTAAATTTTAAATAAGGCATTTTCCCTGGACCGTTATTCCCCGTTAATGTGTGTTTGTCGTCAATATCACGCCATTCTTTCAGAGGTTATGGGGTAGTGTCGTATTTTATGCTAATCCCCCGACTTCGTAGCTCTCCCAAATGAAATCTGATAATAATTTTATAGCAATTAAAATCCATTGTCTTGGACCAGACTGGAACTCGCGCGAACATGGCAGTCACTCTGCCCGAGTGCACGATCGTTTACTCTACATGTGACGCACTTCAATATATCGCAGAAAATGGAACCAGTGGCAAGTTATAAAAAGTTAAAAACATTTTTCTTATAAACAATTTTCTACCCTTTAAACGAACATCATTTTCAAGCATACATATAACTATATGTTCATGCTGTGGTGGTACAGTTACAATAGTTGCACGCCATCTGTGAAAAAAATAATGAATCATTTCTCATCCGAAAGAAAGCTATTAAGGAAATTAATTATAACCCCGGACAAAATTAATTACAATTCACACTAATGAATATATATCATCATGGTAAGATAACTTGTGCAAGTCACTACACGAATGGTCTTATTTCCGGTCACGTTCCACACGTTGCGAACACAATTACAGTTAAAAGAATTAGATTGGAGTTATCACAGTCTGCACCACTTACAGGTACTTAGGCTAACATATCTCATCCATTGTTCTCCAAATGAGACTTGTACATTTCTTCCTACTACCTGGCTGTCTGTGTATTCAATAAGCGATTGATTTTCAGCAGCAACTTTAAATTAATAGTATGAACGGAGGTTACTTATTAGTACTTAAATTGCATCTCTTAAATGTGCCGCTCTATTTGTAACACTGCAAAATCTTGGACGGAAGATTGTAATTGTATCTTACAAAAAGTTAAGAATGTAATTTAAAAGGAGGCTATTATCTCAATGTGAGGTGTGTATCCTGCCCAGTTCAATTATGAGCAGTGTAAAAAACTATGAACCAAATTAAAGGTGTAGAGTAACAGGAACTTTATTTCTATGAAATTATATTCGACAACCTAAATGAACAACAAATTATCGGAGTCCTAAAAGTATTAAATTTCTTCGTCTTTTCAATGACAAGTAACGTAGTTAAACGCAGTATATTATCTGTTATTCTAAATTTAAGTTGCCTTCAACACTTTGTAATATTTATTGTCACCTAGGGTTGAAAATATGTCTCAGGTTGTCAAATTGCATGTCTCAAATTAATATGTTTGGTATTATGACATTATGTGTTGTTAAAATGCAATTAAATTCGAAATTTAGGCCTAATTGTACGATGTAATAGTGTATCATCAATATCATCATCATAGCTTCAAGGAGTAGTAACTTCGGGTCTTACCTTGAGACCGAGACCTCTGCCATGGTTGAATAGCAATTATATTTCTATCCTCCTCTGTCGGCAATATTTACTTCGGCTGTCAGACATTATGGAACGGAGTGTAGGATAGCATAGATGTACTAAAACAGCGGTGGCGAAAATGTCATCGTGCGCCGTGCCACTCTTTAACCTGCAACGTGCATAGCACCTATGGAGGGAGGCGAACACCCGAAGGGGAAGTGAAGGAACTGTCTGACTTATTAACGGATTTCCATTTTCCTTACGTCAAGCACTTAAATACAATTTTATACAGTACAAGGCTACAAACTAATGTTTAGTACGTGTAACGAAGAAAGAAATGAACAATGAAATATAGGACACATTATCACAACCTGAAATTAACTGTCTTCAGAATGTTTCTGCGACAGAGTTTCAAAATCAGGAATTATGTCACTTACTGCTAGTCATAGTTGATCACGAAGGTATTTTTATGTCAGTCGTGATCTAAATTTGGTTTTTACTATTTTCACTGTTGAATGGGGTACTGTGGTGTAGATCCATTTCCAAACAAATGAAGAAAAGAATTCTACAATCTATAGTTGAATCTATACTAACATACGGGGCAGAGGGATGGGCACTTGTTGAACGTCAGAAGTGTAAGATACAAGCGACGGAGATGGAGGGAATAAGAAGAGCTGCTAGAGTATCCAGATTGAAAAGGAGAAGGAATGAGGATGTGAGGCAAATGATGGAGATGGAAGAGTCGGTAATTGAAAGAATCGAAAAACGAACTCTTCAATGGTATGGCCACGTAAAAGGATGAAAGAAGGAAGATGGCCAAAGATTATTCTGGAATGGTCACCTCGGGGAAGGAAGAAGCGTGCGAGACCAAGAAAAACATGGAAAGCCGGTGTCATGCAAATGATGAAGGACCGACATATGCAGGAGGAGGATTGGCGGGATCGAGAAGGATGGCGGAAGGGAATTCAGGGCAACCGCTGAAGAGTGGAAGAGCCCACAAAAGAAAGAAAAAAGAAAGAAAATAATTCTTCAAAAACGTAAGTTGTAGGGAAGATGGCTTAAAAAGAGAAAGAGAAAGAACGAAGCTTCGGATATTTATTTTTTGGCAAAGATTTGAAAAGTTGAACATTTGTCAAGTCCTTACATCTAGCTTTCATGTAACATCACATTGTAAATCTGTGAGTTTAAATTGAAGATCTAACCGCATTATTCGTACATCTGCTGAAAAAGGATCGACGTACAGAGATAATAATAATAATAATAATAATAATAATAATAATAATAATAATAATAATAATAATAATGCTTAACCTTTTAATGTTTCATGAGTGACATATAGTATAATGCCGTTTTATGTTATACAACCGTTTTCCTCGTAATACTTGCGAACAAATCATAGCTACATTTAATATTCTCATCATATTGGCAAAAAAAAAAAAAAAAAAAAAGCGTCCTCCCATCCTACATGAAACTTTCGTTTTTGTAGATGTACATGGTTTCGAGAGAGACATTGCGACGATACGCCACTCGCAGATCAGAGACAAATACAAATGGAACGGAGTTTGACTCCAGTGAGTGAGAGGGTGGGGCCTGTGGGAGGTAGAAAGCAAGAGAAATGCACAGCTACCATTGCGAGCCACAATGTGCTCGTGAGTCAGATTTTCGCCACGGCTGTAACTAAAAGATACACTCGGGCCTTGTGTTACGATCTAGTGGTGAAAGACAGAAACCAAAGACCGAGGTGGGGGTTCTACTGTTACTGCTTTGCTCAAAGTTTACAAACTTCATTCTAGACACCCATACTAGGTGTATCCTAACCCACATTATTTGATTGCGCTGAGGTTCGCTGTGTATTCGAGTTACGAGCAGGTGATGCCACCGTTCTTGAGCCAGCCTTCTTTGCTCTTCGCCAGCCGGCGTTCGAAGAAATTAAGGCTTATATGAAATGGACTAACAATGTGTTTAATTCTAGTAATGCAAAGAATTATATGTAGCATATAAGAGGATTATTACCACAAAGATTTTGATTTCCTTATATGCTCTTTCGTATATTTCTTAATGATATGAAGACGTTGATGGAATGATGTAAATGGCGAAAATGGAATCCCCGAGAAGAAGCCCAACTGCGAACTTGTACGCCACAGGTATCATTTTGGATTTTTCACTGAAGCATTCCAAGCGTAACTGGAACTTTAACCCGGACCACCTGCGTGATAGACCAGTGTTTTAATCCACGTAGCCACCGCAACGATCTCTACCAGTAGGAATCAAGTACCTATGTGAAAGATTGAAGACAGAATGTTTCTATTTAAAGTGGCCAGACGTCCCGTTTTGAATGTGACAGTTTCGTTTAGATCTTTCGTCCCGGTGTTCCGACAGTTCTTGTTGGGACGCTTTTTAGTCCCGTTTTATTGGAAACTTAAAATAGAATCTTGTTTAACATGTCCCAAAATAGAACGATGTTGAAATGTGTATGGATATCATTATAAACCTTTCTGGGATTGCATAGTGAATACATGTAAAGTTATTTACCAGCGCCGACAAGATCACTCAGTGGAAAATAGGAGAGAAAGAAGTCCATATGAGATGGGTAGAAATGTTCCAACATTTTTCTCCATTCATCAATTTGTCTCTCAGAAACATTGGTAAAATTGTAGAATTTGGCTTATCCCTGCCTCCGATCAGTGCTTCTACAGAGTGAATAAAATAAGAACCGGAAAAAAACGCACTTGAAAGTTGACACATTGAAAGTATTTCTAATTACCAAAGTTAATTTCAAATGCAGTTTTCATGTTTCTTCAATTTCTTCAAGGATAATACGAAACTTCTTATGTAAATTTGTTCACCAGAAAAATATGCCCAGTTTTCTGTTATGAGTAATGTTACTTTGTTCTGTTTTTTATGATTGTGTTATTGAGTATTTATTCACACTGCAAATGGGTAAATACCCGGTGGCAGTGGTGACTAATTAGTAGACGGCGATTGATGCACAATGGAGCTTAGACATGTGACGTTACTCTCGTAGGTACATTTTGTTAAGGACGCAAAATTACCTGTCAGCCGTCCCGTTGCGCGCTGTATGAACCGAACCTAAGCCAGCAGAGTACTGTGTGTAGTCATAGTGACGTTAGTGTCGAGGTTGTTTGTCACATTGTTTACGTGAACAGTAGAGCGTCTCGTTTAGGCACAGTGAAAACGTAAACAAAGTGCAGGTAACGTGTGGGAGAGGTCGAGCCGTACGATAAACACCAGGGATGCACAAGGTTTTAGTTACAATTAATTATATTAATTAACATTAATTGACATATTTTCCAAAAACAGCACAGAATAAAAGAACACAAATTGCATAACATTATCATGTACACATTTTAACAAACAAGGAATTATAATGATGAAATAATTCAATATAACAAATCAAATTTTGCAACTTAGTCTGTATGATATTGTTTTCAAGCAGAATTTTTACGGCCATGAATTTCATTCTCTGTATGACTAACATAATATCGCTGTCTTCTTTACTGTACCCGAATGAATTGAACTTTGAGAAGGGATAATTATTATGTTTAGGAAATAGTGTTGTCACTTCAGACCAATATACTGTAGTTTTGTTAATTCGGCCACAGAAGACGGTGATATTATGTTAGTCATACAGAGAATGAAATTTATGACCGTAAAAATGCTGCTTGAAAGCAACATCATATAAGTAGCAAAATTTGATTTAACTTATATTGAATTATTTCAACATTACAATTGCTTGTTTGTTAAAATGTGTGTATCATAAAGTTATGCAATTTGTGTTCTTTTGTTTTGTGTGTTTTTGGAAAATATAATTTTAATTAATGCTCCGCCATAAATGTTGTAACAAAAATCTTGTGCATCCCTCGTGTTTATCGTACGGCTCGTCCTCTCCCATACGTTACCTGCAGTTTCTTTACGTTTTCACTGTGCCTAAATGAGACGCTCTACTGTATTTGGTAACGTGTACAAGTGCAATGTCGAAACACCAGTCGTATTATTTGCATTCGCTGTTGACATCCTGTGATGTTGAACGGTTCTCAAAATATAAAAACTATTTGAGTGATCACCGCAGGACGTTTCAGTTCGCAAATCTTCGGGTGTATTTTGTTGTTTATTGTAATGGCGGCAACAAAACCGAAGAAGACGGAACCTTGCATGCATAAGGTGTGTATTCATGTACTTTATTTTCAATGATAACCAGACTGTACTAACTTTGTTTATGTCCTCAGTGTGTGCCCAGTACCCAGTATGTAAAAGCTATAGTCAATGCTTGCGTACATTGATTGCTAAAGTATTCCGGTTGCACCCTCTACTAATTACACTCAATAATGCCAATTAATAATAAAGACAATTAATAATAGGTTACAATTAATAATAAATAATAATAATAATAAATAATATGTTAGAAGTCTTAAAATGTTAATGTCTACATTATGTTTAAATTATTTTAAACTCAGATAATTTAATTTCTATTTGTACCACTAGAAGAGGGAGTTTTCTGCGAAGATTTAGTACTAGTAAGTGTTCTATTTTGAGCTTCAGAAAGTCTGGTCATATTTTATTTGATCTAGTCAGCTGATGAGAAAAGAGGATCACGGGAGTCATGACAAGTTCAAGTGTTCAACAGTATACTAAAAGAACTCTGAAATTAATATTTAGCTGTTTGGAAGTTGTTTCTGTTTTTGCAATTTATTTAGGCAGTGAAGCTTGTACATTCAACCTTACATTTAACCCACAGTACATAATTATGTGAGAGTTTCAACAGGAGTTTATACGCGATTAATTTAGAAGATTCCTTTGTACTTATAGAGCATTATTAACGTTCAACTGCTACGCAATTTGCATTAAGCTTGTATCCTCTTGATGGCAATCTGTTGCATTCGTATATCAATACGTTCTAGTCTTATTATCCTCGTATCAACATATTTTACACTATAACAAAGTAAGCATAGTGGTTTAATATTAACGCGAGCACAAGAAAGAGGTTTATGTATAATCAGCACGATGTGGTTTACTGCCTCGTCATTGCATTACATGTTCTGTAAACCCCTCCACCTCCAGTATGAATGTAATTGCATACTGCAGCCACCAGCGGGTGGGCATATTATCAGATGGTCGACTTTATAGCAGTGTCGGTGCTCCACAACTCTCTGTGCTTGCAGACGAAAATCACAGATTCCAACAATTATCCAAACAATGAGGTTAATGAACTAACTGTATAATCGTTATGGTTCTAATAGTTAGGCTGCATACCTCCCTACCGAACGGGTGAGTGAAGTAGTGGTGGTGGTGGTGGTGGTCGTGGTCGTGGTCGTGGTGGTGGTGGTGGTGGTGGTCGTGGTAGTAGGTTTATTTTGCCTGGCAGAGTTAAGGCCATGAGGCCATCTCTTCCACTCAACCAGGTTTCAATAATATACATGAGATACAAAATTTGATTACAAAACAACACAAAAGAAAATACCTTAGAAATTACATAGAATATAGTAGGAAATTACAATAGACAAGATCAGTTACATAATATAAAATTACAAATAGTCAAGATCAGTTACATAATATATAAAATAAAGTAGAAAATTACACATAATCAATATCAGTTACATAACATAAGGGGAATACACACACACACACACACACACACACACACACACACTTTATAAGACCTAAAATGCCCGAGACAAATTGGACGATTAATTTACTTGAGATATATTATTCAGTTAATATACTAATTGGAGAATACATATGGGTGACAAGACATAAAATGTTGATTAGCAAAGTCATACTAAATGGCATACAAACACAAATGATTAAGTAATGTATGAAGATCATAAAAAAAAGAAAAGAGAAAAAAAAGAAGAAGAAGAGAGAGGAGAAAAAAATGGCTTGGTCATTTAAGACTATTTAGAAACTTCCGCAAGAGTCTAGTTCTGTTCATTAAAGACATTTCTAAGTAGAGTGTACTTAAAAGATTTTAGACTCCGACTGTTCCTGATTTCCTGTGACAAGGAATTCCAGGAACGAGCCGTGTGTATTGTGAAGGAAGCAGAGTAGAGAGATGTTTGATGGAATGGAATTGATAGAACATGGTTATGCTGTGAAGTGTGAGGAAAGAAATGCAAAACAGTGTAACCATACAAGTTTCAAAAAATTTCTGACGATCAAGTAAAATATAGGTAAAGAAGAGATTGGCTACAGAAAAGAGAACTCATTGAAGGATATTATACCAAAAACTATGTTGCATTGACATTATATCACTGCACAATGTATGTGCTTCGAGCGGAAGGACACGACTTTATTATGGAAAACTGTCTCTTTGTAGCATTAATTGAATTATTTTAGCATGGAAATGAAAACCCTTGTACCACAGGCGTGGTATAGGGGTAGCGAGCGCGATTCCTGTTTCGAAGTTGCACGCGAATCTTGCTTGCTCCCGTACTACTTGGATGATTGTTCACCTCTGCTGAGGCATTTGGCGTTAGGCTAGCAGTTGGCTCGTCGCATTTGATTCTCTATGGGCCGTAATACCCAGGGTTAGAGCTCCTGATTTTTTGCTTTTCAGTTTTTCAACTGTAGGGTGAATGTCAAGCAATCCATGGAAAATTCTCGCATTCATCTCCCCGAAAAACGTCTAATCACCAATTCCATCGAAGCAGATAGCCGCACATTTCTGTCGTTAAATATTATTTTATGAAACCGATGACTAGAGATGGTAACGATATATCGGTTTTTACGAAATACCAATATTTTCGTTTTGATATATCGATATCGAAATTTTGATTCAATGTATCTCATAATGGAAGTAAATCCCGAAAAGACTTTAGTATATGATTATGTCGCGTGATCAGAATATTGTACGAAATGGAACTATAAAATTTGGAGATTTATCCTTCGAAGAGGTGGAAAAATTCAAATATCTTGGAGCAACAGTAACAAATATAAATGACACTCGGGAGGAAATTAAACGCAGAATAAATATGGGAAATGCCTGTTATTCGGTTGAGAAGCTTTTGTCATCTAGTCTGCTGTCAAAAAATCTGAAAGTTAGAATTTATAAAACAGTTATATTACCGGCTGTTCTGTAAGGCTGTGAAACTTGGACTCTAACTTTGAGAGAACAGAGATTGAGGGTTTTTGAGAATAAGGTTCTTAGGAAAATATTTGGGGGTAAGAGGGATGAAGTTACAGGAGAATTGAGAAAGTCACACAACGCAGAGCTGCACGCATTGCATCCTTCACCTGACATAATTAGGAACATTAAATCCAGACGTTTGAGATGGGCAGGGCATGTAGCACGTATGGGCGAATCCAGAAATGCATATAGAGTGTTAGTTGGGAGGCCAGAGGGGAAAAGACCTTTGGGGAGGCCGAGACATAGATGGGAAGATAATATTAAAATGGATTTGAGGGAGGTGGGATATGATGGTAGAGACTGGATTAATCTTGCTCAAGATAGGGACCAATGGCGGGCTTATGTGAGGGCGGCAATGAACCTCCGGGTTCCTTAAAAGCCAGTAAGTAAGTGAATAAGTAAGTAAAGTATCTTATAATATATCGGTTTTATCATAAATTTAATCGCTCTGAGTGGCGCAGTTTATATAGCGCTGGTGTTCTGTGGCCAGGTTGCGGGTTCGATCCCAGCCACGGTCAATACATTTAGTGTGCTTAAATGCGACAGGCTCATGTCACTAGATTTAGTGGCATGTAAAAAAACTTCTGCGAGACAAAATTCCGGCACACCGACGACGCTGATATGATCTCGGCAGTTGCGAACGTCGTTAAAAAAACATTTTTTTTTCTAATAAATTTATCGTTTCTTTTGTGGAATTTATATCATTGTCAACAACAAAATCTATACTAGACAACTTCGATAATTCCCGAGGGATGGCGCTAATGAAGTAATGAAGGTGGACAGTTATATAATTATTGTGCAACATTGAAATATCAAAGACAATCAATATCGTGCTCTAATTGGTTGCACTGGAGTTCGAATTCAAACTGTTTAATATACAGCACCAAATTCAAAATGCTACTACTGTTTAATGTTGTTATTATTGTTCTCCGAGGCAGGAGCAACTCCCACCCTGAAAGGGAACCGTCTGACCTCAAAACGGATATCAAAACTTTTATTTCTATATTTTGAAATGGAAAGACAAACAGAGATTTAATACCGTTATGGCATTATTGTTTACGGCCGTGATTTCTATGCAGACCTAGTACTGACATTCTGTTGTCTTATTATATCTTTTAGTGCATAAGAATTCTTTCCTTATCACCATCACTATTGTTGTTTGGAATGTTCGAGTGTAACAATAACTTGCAATGGGAACTTACATTTAAAAATGATTACGTTGTTAGGTAGAAAAGAGCATTATGTCTGTGTTCTGGATTGAATCCTATATAAAATTAGAATAATTGAATCGTGTTCCAATTAATATATTTTTTCGTGTTCCAATATCAAATACTCAACCATATGGAGTTCATTTAAATCTTTCCCACTATATCATTTAAGCTTACCTTATCTCCATCATAATTTTGATTTAGGTTAGGACCTACATCATATGATATTGAAAATGTAACATTTTGTTTATCGGAATTAGGTTTGCAATATAATTATTACAATAGCAATATATCGGTACTTAAATTATTTCCTCAATCACTACCGATAACAAACAGACCACATTACACCACACGAACTATCAACCTAAGTTACCCTTTCAAAACTGTTGCTTTGTCAATATATGGTCAAGTAAGACTAAGTTACAATTGACTACTTGCGAGATTTTAGATTATCTTTATGTTTATCTAAATGAGACAAAAAGTAATGGAAAATTGTGCTGAAGGCATGTAGAGTACATATTATTATCCGTTATTTGTATTTAAGTTTATTGCTAGTAAAAGAACTTGGCCATAAATAAACAGAAGTCATCCCTGAAGGTGCTGAGGGAGCTATCCAAGCACACTTAACAAACACAACACTGACAAAGTAGAAATTAAAGAATACGAGCTACCGACGTGGTCTAGGAGTGGAGGGTGGGACTAATGTATGCGCGAGGCTTTTCTGGGATGTGAGTTCGAAACCCGCTCGGACTGATTAAAACGTTGGATTTTCCCTCACGTTTTCAAAATTTTAAGACAAATGTCTTATAATCCTATAGTGATTCTTCGGGTCTCATCTCGACATCAAATATTCATATTGGACTGAATTTCAGTGGAAACTTTGAATAGTCTTTTATTTTTTTATGTACCGGTACCTTCATGACGTGATTCGTAGAAATTCAATAATACCGGCATGGTCTGGAAGTAGAGGGGTATGAGGCTTTTCTCCGGTATGAGTACGAAACCCACTCGGACTGATTAACGAGTTGAATTTCTTCCCACGATTTTCAATTTGTTAAGGTAAATGTCCTGTAATCTCATGGTGATTCCTCGGGATTCATCTCGACAAAACATAATTTCATTATCAACAATTTAATGGACACTAATGCGCAGTTGGCACAATGTTTATAACATTTATTGTCATCAAAAACATAAATACAAAATTAATTCATTCATAGTTTTCCGCTCAAGGGGAGGTTTTAGCTGCAAACTCAGCTTTCTCCAAAATTTCCCATTTTACGCTTTCCTTTCAGCCTCCGCACATGATCCATCTTTTGGTAGATATGTGTGCATTCACATAAATTTAACACTTTTTTTTTAAGGAATTAGCTCCTCGAACTCTATCTGTGGTGTATAGGACAACCCTCTGCCCCAGGCATATGGACAGTAGAGACCGGTTATCTTAATATTATCTGTTATCTGATATATTCTGCCTCGAACTTTTCTCCGTTCACCATTTATTTCACTGCTTTCTTCAGTAGGTAATTTCTTCTCGGCCAGCGATCCAACCATTTCCTTTTTCTCTTCGTAATCAGTTTTAGCATTATTCCTTCTTCACCCACTCTTTGCAGCACGCATTCATTTATTTTCTCTGTCCATTTCACACCCTCCATTTTTGTTCATATCCACATTTCAAACGCCTCTAGTTTTTTATGTTAATTTCGTCGTAATGTCCCCATACAATGCCACACTTCACACAAAGCATTTCACTAGTCTCTTCCTTAGTTATTTTTCCAGAGATCCTTCTTAGAGTAAAAACTTCTTTTGCTATCGCTATTCTCCTTTTGACTTTCTGGCAGCAGCTCATGTTAACTACTTTATACTACATCCCAAGTATTTGAAGCTGTGCACTTGCTCTACTGCCTCATTTAGAATTCGCAAGTTTACCTTCTTTACTTTTCTTCCTGTGACCATGGTATTCGTCTTGTTGGCATTTATCTTCACGCCATACTGCTCAAAGCTGTCATTTAGCTCTAGTAGCATATCCCTTAATATCATCTCCCCTTCTGTTAACAACGCCATATCATCAGCAAATCTTAATCAATCTCCTACTATCACTCTTCCCATATTTTGAAAACAGTTCTTTCACTAAACTCTCCAAATTGTATCGTACTCCTCCCCGCATTCTACTTCCCTCGGATATTTCTTCTCCTATTGTAATTTTGACTCATTGTTTCATTTAAAGATTACTAAATAGCCTTATCTCTATCCAATCCATTCTGTCAGATGCATTTTCCAGGTCCACAAATAATAAACACTCTTCTTTATTTTTCCTCTAGGTATCTTTCGCCGATTGTTCACAGCATATCATCCGTTAATGGCGGTCCTGTTACATTTATGTTTTCAGGCACTCGCTTAAACAATTTTATTAGATTCCAATTAATTAATTATGATATTCTTCTTAGCTAACACTTAAGCTCTGAATTCAAATTTACACACTTTCAATAACTAATCATTATTATTATTATTATTATTATTATTATTATTATTATTATTATTATTATTATTATTATATGAACATGCTTATTGACTTACCTTTCCTTCCCATTTCTTCTTCACTACCTCCTATGTAGGCTATGTAAAAATTGTCCTATTTTGTTTAAGTTTCTTCCTTTTATCGATCTACGTAATTTCTAACAAACTACTCTTATATATTGAGTTGTAGAATAGACTCTATTTCACTTGGTTATTTAACGACGCTGAATAAAGTAATAGGTTATTTAGCGTCGATGGGATTGGTATTAGCGAGATGATATTTGGCGAGATGAGGCCGAGGATTCGCCATAGATTACCTAAAAATTCCCTTACGGTTGGAGAAAACCTCGCAAAAACTTCTATCAGATAATCAGACCAAGCGGAAATCGAACCCATGCCCGAGCACAACTCAGGATGGGCAGGCAAGCGCCTCAGCCGACTGAGCCTCAGCCGGTGGCTAGAATAAACTTTTCAATGAGTAATTCTTATATCCTATAATTTTCTGGACAAGATAATATATGTACTGTTCGCGCAACTTATCTGGGCAGCTGAAAGAGCGGGGAAGCGGGGTGTAGCGAGGTTGCTTGTAGCGGTAGCGTGGCAGAGAGGGAAGGAGAGGGGCAGCGAGAGAGCACTAGGGAACCCAAGTGCCTAGATAAGTTGCGCGGACAATATAGCGTCCTCTTCTGTCTGCAGAAATAATATAATACACGTATGTCGTCCTCAGTTATTATACTCCTGTTCCTTAATCTCTAAGAGTTCTATTCATAGACATTTCGCTAGCCCGCGCTACGAGCGTGTTAAACTAGTCCCGGCTATCGACAGATTACTTGTACAGGATTAATATCATATCACATCGCTAACATTGGTTTATGAATACGAAAAACGTTAGTTCTCTGATCATCCACCGGAAGCCCGCGCTAAGAATGTCTATGGATATGGCCCAAAATCCCTAATCGCCACATGCTAAAACCATCCACTCTTTCCTGGAATATGTATCCTTCTTTTCCTAGCTATAACATTTTCATTTCACGCTAGTCATTAATGACTGTAATCAGCTTAAAATATTGAAAATTTCATGTCTAGCTAGGCCTACCTCATTGCTTCTCTCATTTAACATTTGAAATACTAAATTTATATGCATTAATCCAATTTCTTGCCATAGGACTACCGAATTTAGGACTAATCTGCTCATATTACATTATAATATTGTCCTAGCCAATGAGGTTTCACTTTTGCCGTGTGCAAATATTTTAATAATTTTTTGCCAATATCATTTCCATCTTTTTTTCATAATATAATTGAAATATTTAATTTTCCTAACCAAAATATGTAGTCCCCATGCTAATATCAATATCCATTTCATATCCAGCCGTCACATTTAAGAAATTCCATGCACTATCCAAATATGTTTTACAGAATTTGGATCTTAGCCTATCGATATATAATCTGCATAGATCATTTCTCCAGCCGTAGTTGATACAGTGTCGACAAATAATTGATTTAATAAAACTGGTCACTTTTATTAACGTTCTCATCTATTAAGCACAGCTGTTATTCTCAAAGTCTCTCTTCCCTTTACACGTGCATGTTTTCTTTATAATGATAGCATTTTACGAATGCATACAGTAATTGTCTGATTTTTTATTTTGTCACATTTAAAGGCCACCTGGAGGTAACAATTGCATCAATGCTTTGATATACGACTGGATATATGTTCCCTCACGGTAGGTAATCCAAATAAAGTAATGGAATAACATGAAATGACTTTTTTTTCCTTCGTGTGTGGCATGAAGAGGATTTTAATCAGATTGCAGATAAAGCCACTGATAAGTCTCAAAGGTTGTCTTCACACAAACAATGCCACATGCAAACGCGTGGGTTCATGCTGTTTTAACGCCCCATATATACAATAATTTATGCCATGGATAAAGTGTTTATTTCCGACGTCTGTGTACGCAAGGATAAGGAGAAGAGCCCGATTATTGCGTGGAAGCTACGATCATGAACACGAACCAGCCTATGACATGAATATTTTTTGTTGTAAATTTGAATAAAAAAAAACTCAATCAAAGAAATTTACATACAAAATGGTTTACTTTGTAAGAATAAAAATATAATTGCTACTGAATTTAATACTTATTCTCAAATGTTGGCACTGATATTGTATCCTCTATAAGTACGATGGATAATGCTAGATTTCTTAATAACTTAACTCCTCTTCAATCTTCAGGTATGTATCTGTTTTCTGTAACGGAGGATGAATTGATAAATATCAGTAAAACATTAAAAAACATTAGCACCTGGTACAGACATGATATCGAATCCTCCCTCAGCACGAGTACACTCTCTTTCAGGGGAGAGCTAGAATTTTGTCAATTTACAATTTCTTTGCATTGTATTTTTTTGGCAATGAATAATAATAATAATAATAATAATAATAATAATAATAATAATAATAATAATAATAATAATATCTTTTGTTTTCTTAGTTGAATGTCTTTAGTTGTGTTAATCTTTCGTCTTACTTAATTAATTCTTAGAAGTTTTTCATTTTTAGTTTTGTAATTCCAGATGGAATAAACGTGGAACTGATAAATTGTGGAGGTTTAATGTTTAAATTAGATTATTAGGCTACGTCTATATACGAGTAATATGTGCTGGAGATCATATTCCATTCCTCAAGCCTGGAAAAGAGTATACCGTTATATCAATATTCAAAAAGAGGAAAAACAATGAATGTAACCACTTCAGAGGATGATTAAGTCTCGTAGGTTCGGTCAAAAAAGAAAACCTATGTCTTCAGCCTATCAACCTATAATAGTAAGTTTGATATCTGAAGACTAGAACGGGGTATAGAAAAGGCAGATCATGCACAGAAACACTTCCACGATAAAGCAAATCGTAGAAAAAAAGAGTATAATAAACATACACATTTAGCTTTCATAGACTTAGAGAAAGCTTCGACCTGGTTGGCGAGTTGGTATAGCGCTGGCCTTCTATGCCCAAGGTTGCGGGTTCGATCCCGGGCCAGGTCGATGACATTTAAGTGTGCTTAAATGCGACAGGCTCATGTCAGTAGATTTACTGGCATGTAAAATAACTCCTGCGGGACAAAATTCCGGCACATCCGGCGACGCTGATATAACCTCTGCAGTTGCGAGCGTCGTTAAATAAAACATAACAACAACTTAGAGAAAGCATTCGACCGCATTGGTAGAAAAAATTACTCTGGCAGATATTACTCTATATATAGAAGAACAGCTCATACGAACAATCTAAAATTTATATTCTGGAAAGAAAATAGCGGTGGAGAAAAGTTACAAAGCTTCGGGGGATATAATCATTAACCAGGGAGTTAGACAAGAGTACTGTCTCCCACCTACACTTCTTAATAGTATATATATATATATATATATATATATATATATATCGAGGCTTAATGAGAAAATGGTAGTATAATGTCAAACCTGACTGCTTATCTCCAAAGATACAATTATTGTGAATTAACTCCTTTTTGCTGACGACCTGTTACCCATCCTAAATTAATAATAAATAATGATAATGAGTATCGAAATGGGGAATGAGAGTGAAATGGTGGTAGAAACGGAAGAATCCCGAGGAAAACCTTCAAGAACCTTGACTTTGTCCACAACAAATATGACTCCGCTTTTACCGACATTCAAACCCGCAGTTATCGTAAGCCTATGCTCATATATCTCATAACTAGGCTCCATATTCCAGCTACCTAAAGACTGAAGTTAAAGACACATTGGATATATAGTACACCGAACACAGGTAATGCAACGGATAAGAATATAAACAAACAGATCGTCGCTGCGTGTTCGTGGAGTACAGTCAACTCCCGACATTCTGAAGCATACTAGTACATGCATGCTTGAGCAGTGATACTCATTTTCGTCGTGATCTTTGCAGTGAATAATAACGTGCATTCGTAAGTCGCGGAACTTGAACATATGCGGATGTCACTTGAAATTATTTTATGTTACAAGAAATTCTTTCTGTAGTACATGGCGTTATTGGTGCAAGATGTAGTACAAGATATTCGTATTGCCTGATATTTTTTCGTGTTTCATTAGGATGCTGCATGTCGCTCATCACTGAAAACCCACTAATTTTCTATGTACTTTTCCAGATATTCCCTAAAATGTGCATTATTTAATTTATTAATTGGGATGTAGGCACTGAACATCATGGTAGGCTACACAAATCCATGCTAAACGTCAAGTTAATAGCTTCATAATTTTCAGATTTTGATGGTACTGGTTCTTTTGGATTACGTTCAACGCACTTTTGTGCCTTTTGGTATTGCAGCGTTTCAATGCATTGTTTTTGTCACTTTTACGTGTATTTTACACAATTTATATATAATGTTGTTGAAAATATTAGTTCAAATATCCTCAACTATGCCCTACAATATTACATGCTTGAGCGTCTTACCTAAGGCATTTTACCTCTGCAATGAACCTTCAATCAGGCACAAAGATGTAGTTATTTAAATAATACGACTAGTAAGACTACTCACTATGACTACGTCCCGATTGTGACTTTCTAGAGGAAGAGGGTAGAGGATGCGTAACTATTTTGTATATGAACGTACTTGTACCTGCGCTGTGACGTCACATATACTTCGAATCAGGCAACTTCATTCCAGTTTATAGGTAGCTGAAATACGAAGCCTATTCTTAACAGCTTTTTATTTATGTTCTATAATTTTATTCCTTAGCGTATTACATTTATGTCAACGTGAAGATTATGAACGAACATTCACAAGTAGTGGACTTCCCCATCATGAGGTGGACATTGATCAGAATAAGGGACACACATATACCGGTATCTTCGGAAGAGATATCAATCACCTTTCTCCCGTAATCGAACCCGCATCCACTTGATCTGTAGCTTGATACGTACATTGATTATACTTTATGTGGTTAAATTTTAACCGAATCAGTTATCCTTTCTGATGGGAATGCATTTTCCTCTTTCATGTTTATCCTGTTCTCTGCCATTTTGTCCACATGAACAAGAAATCTCGTTAATTGCGAACGTCTATGTACATCAATAAGGCCCACTATAGCAAGGAAGGATTGGGCCATTTTCTATAATGACGTTAACGACCTGTGTTCAGTGAGAAGTTGCATTAATTCATTCTCTTCTTTTTGTTATACAAATTCCTCGCTAAATTAGTGTTTATTACGTCCGCCATTATCATCTTCATTTTCATCGTGGTGGTAATCATCATTATCAAAGGACTACAGCCGTTGGCTCGTGTTGGGCTTCGAAAAAACGTTAGACAGTGACAAGTGGTGATCGTGTGTTGGCGTGGAAAACATTTTTCTCTTGATATAACAGAGAACAAATACAAGAGTAAGTAAATATGAGAAGTTTCTAAGGAATGTAATAAATATTCTATTTTCTCGTGTGGGATCAAATCTCTTGATCGGATTTATCTCCAAGCCTTCACTGATGTTCGACAAGAGTATTCACTTTCACTGAATTGTATATTTAAATATATACGTGCCCATACAAAGTTACAAAACATTCTGTGTAATCAGTTTAAAAGTAATAAATATATTATATTTGCTGACAGCCAAGTCATCCATGATATTAAGTTCAGAACACAATTTTTAAGTTCTTGTACTGTACATAAACTGTGACTAACAGCAATAATAAAGCTATTGAATTAGCTGTATCTGTAATAATAATAATAATAATAATAATAATAATAATAATAATAATAATAATAATAATAATTACTATTTTCATTATGAGTATTATTTATTTATTTATTTATTTATATTTTGTTTAATTATTACATGTTATTGAATAAAAATATTGTACTGTAGTATAATTTGAAGTACTGAATTTCAAAATAATTTTATCTGTCAGAATGTGAAACAATTAAACGTTTTGTTTCCTTTTGCTACACAGATAAGTTTAATTAATATCTTTGTTATTGTCGTTAGTCACAGTTTAAATATAATTAGAATTCAATTAAAATGCGTATAATATATAACAAACATACATCAAATGGAAAAAACTGCGTAAGATAAGGGGCAATTATGACTTAATGTATATTTTTACATAAAAAGTTGGACATAAATGAAATGACTAGAGAAACGGTGTCGAGATCAGTAACAGGAGTAGAATTCCGAGATGGAGGAAGCAGCGAACATGTTAGGAAAGAACTTCGAGTGGACGATCTACATATTTAGCCGAATAACCGGAAAACAAGACTAAAACTAACATATTATGGTTCGTATGGGAGGAGTCCATATTCCGGAAATAATGCTCGGTTATTGTTTTTGTGGAAAGAGAGAAGTCGGAACTCGGAAGTCAGATGGGGATGAAATGTAACAATTCAAATACTGATAAAACAATTCTAATCTACGTAATTTGTAAACAGTGTTAATTATTACAGTAATTATTTATGGTTTTAAGAGCTGAATTCTTGTTATAATTAAGGGAATAATGGTATAGACAAATAAGCTATTTTTAGCATCTCAAGCAGAGTATTACCGCGAGCATAAAAAAGAATATAATGCGTGAAAAGATGAGAATATACTGTTAGTGGATAACCTAAAATAATAAGCTAAAACTTGCGAATTTAACTGCAACGAACAGGTTCGTTTGAAGGCACAACATTTGATTCCAAATAAATATCGAATTTTGCCGTCTGTTAAAGCAATGGTTCCCAACCTTTTTTGACTGACGACACACTTTACAGAACGCCCACGATATCGCGACACACTTATTTGTTTTCATTAATAATAATCAGGGTGCGAATTAACGCGGGGATGGAGGGGATTTTCCCCTTGATAGAAAGTTACCCCCCTCTCATAAATTCATTTTAACATTCCTGCCAGGGATAACTTCTATCCCCCCCTCACAAACTATAATTGTTTTAATACGAGTATATGTACTTTATAAAGTACAAAGCAAACAAAGAGAATAATATTTCTGTATTATCATCACCGGCAAACTGACAACAATCAGTAACTTAGGAATTATACATCTTATCTTAAGCCTGTTCATGGATATAATAATTATTATAATCAAGATGCAAGACAAGCAACTCAGTGCAACCAAGCATTGAGCCGAATCAAAAAAGGATAATAATAAAATTTTGTGTGGTATTTTCTATCTAGGATTCTATCCCACCTCATCAGAAATATTAATTCGCAACCTGATAATAATAATAATAATAATAATAATAATAATAATAATAGTAATAATAATAGTAATAATAATAATAATAATAGTAATAATAATAATAGTAATAATAATAGTAGTAATAATAATAATAGTAATAATAATAGTAATAATAATAATAATAATAATAATAAAAACCAGTGCTTTCTTCTGGAGAAAAGGTGGTGACACTCTGTGTAGAATATTTTATAGCGGACGGTGAGATGATTACTGTTCACTGTACGGGAATTTTGTCGTTTTAACCTCATTTTCGTCTTTCAAGGTATAAGTGGAATTCAAAGAAAAATTATATTAAAACATAGATTATTCACACACATTTCGGTTCCATGATAAAGAATGCAACAAAAATATGTCGGGACGCCGAATGATTACTTTCTAAATATCTTTTTAGTTTATTCCGCATCATCGACTGATTTCACACAACATTTCCGCATATAAAAGACATTCGGATTTTGTTTATATTCATCTCCACGCCACGTAAACCATATTGCAAATATTCATCACTATATAGGCTATACGAAACACAGTACGTTTTTGTGAACCCTGAAGAGAATTTTCACTCACATTATTTGAATTAGCATTCTGTCGTCTAACCCAAAACTTGATTCAGATTGTCTTTTTCAAATTCAAAATTTGTCCATGATAAAATCTAAACAAAACACTTTTAATAAAATAATTGCACTATCACCCGCCCACACGTATAGGCCTATACTGAAACAGATCAATATGTTCTAACGATTCTAAACTTTAGATCTAGATTCATTTTCCGGGCTGAGAGGCCGTGGTCTATTGGTTGGTTTTATACCAGACGTTTCGTCTGCAACTGCGGCAGACATCGAAACGTCTGGTATAAAACCAACCAATATATCACGGCCTCTCAGCCCGGAAAATGAATCTAGATCTGTAGACTCCGGCCGTGAAAGCCTACACTGCAAGATTCTAAACTCTTTCTTACTAAGAGGCAAGAGTAAAGGAATTAGTACTACGCGTTGTTGCAGTGTTCACTTACATTCGAATTATCGCTAGACAGAAAAATTAAGCTCAGCATTGTTGCAGATGTTCACCTTTCATTCGTAAAGTCTGTCTCAAAATAAAATATACCATATCAAAAACTTCATTTTAAATGAAAAATGCGTTGTAAAGAGACTTTCTGGATGGCATAAAATTTATTTTTCCATTTCAAAATTTCGCCACACACTTCATAGCGCTGCGCGACACACCGGTTGGGAACCTCTGTGTTAAAGAATAGTCTGAAATTTGATTCCAAATATAATAACTAATTTTGCTTTCTGTTAAAGAATAATCTGAAATCACATTGCCAGTGATGGTGATTGCAAGAATGACAGTTAAGGAATAATAATATATCCTTTAATTATTTTTCAACAAAGAGAGGATTCCAAATTACATCAGTTTAATACGCCTGGACGTCGTCGCATGATAACAAAGGAAGTGCATTTTGTACTTGTGCCACTGCACTTTGTAGCTGAAGCACCCACTGGGTGTTCATTAACGCACCGCTCACAAGAACAAACGATCTACCGCGCAGTCACCGGTGGCCGTGTGCTGTTACACCATCTGACTTGTAGATGGCATCCAGCGGAAAGGACAATAGGGTTCTTAGACAAGTAAAACACAATAAGACGAGATGGTAATGGGATGGCTTACGAGGAAAAAGAGATAAAAAGAATTCCAGCATAATTACATTACAGAAATGACAACTCGATGGAGTGCAGTTCACATGTATATATCAATTCGCATTGATAATCTCTTCGTTAATTTATCACTTCCGAGACAATAGAAGTATGGATTGTTAATTGAATGTTTCAATTTACTTTCGGTGTTCCGAGAAGGGTATTCTTTCCTTTATATATACATTATAATTTCATTATGTATTTATGTAAATCATTTCGTTTTTAGTAGCACATTAATCTATGTGATCGCTCATCTGTCTGTGGCACACCAGTATAGAAATGTTATTGACAGTAACATCCTTCAACAATCTAGTCAAGTTACTCTGCGTTATGCAGAGCGTTCGGAAAGCCACTGTGCACTTGTATGACCCAGTCACAGCAACATTTTTGGAGTTACTAAGTTCCGTTTCAAATTCACAACCACGATGATTCCTTAATGAAATGAGAGCGATTATTTTCAGTTTTATCAGTTGAAAATTTCACGTTTCAATAATAATTGTGACAATTGCTGCATTATATCTATTACATGTCTTCGCTCTTCCCCGGGAAGACTGTGTTTTCTTGTCGAATATGTTTCGGGAAGACGATAGGTATACGGAATTAGTGAAACAGAAATTTTAGGCTAAACTTGCCCTTAAATAAAACAATCAACAGTAAACGTTGTTATTAAATATTTTTCACATGAGACCATCATAAACTTATCTGATTATGATATAATAGTACAATGTTTTATTTCATGATAAACGTTTCGATTTAAAAAAAAAATCATCAGATCGTCATTAACCCTTAAAAATGAACAGTTATTACATCATAAACAATGAAAGACAATGGGTTGCATAAAGATGAATCACGTTGAAAGTGTGAGATCATGCAAAAGGGATGAGTATCATAAAACATTAGACCTAATTGTATATAAAAATTTAAAATATTAAAATCAAGCAGTGGGTCCAATATGAAAATTATCTATGCTTACATATGTATATTAATTTTTTGAGGATATACTGCGTCCGTAAGGGCTATCTTCAATGGGGGTGCTGGGTAACTTTCGGTGTTGGACCCCGGACTCATTTCACCGGCATTATCACCTACATCTCATTCAGACGCTAAATAGCCTAAGATGTTGATAAAGCGTCGTAAAATAACCTACTAAAAATTCAATTGGGGCAGTTCAATATTATTATTATTATTATTATTATTATTATTATTATTATTATTATTATTATTATTATTATTATTATTACAGTTATAATAGTGAAAAAGTGAAGATAATGTATATTAACTTATGGCTTGTAAATGCAGACACTATGACATCCATTATATATAATTGCAAGATACCTGTTACATATAAACGCAAGGAAGCGCATGCTATTTATGCTACATAATTTTCATATTGGACCCACTGCTTGATTTTAATATTTTAAATTTGTACATAGGCTACAATTAACATTTTATGATACTCATCCCTTCTGTATGATCTCACACTTTCAACATGAATCACCTTCATGCAACCCATTGTCTTTCATTGTTTATAATTTGTAATAACTGTTCATTTTAAAGGGTTAATGATGATCTGATGATAGTTCTTAAAAAATAACAGAAAACGTTTATCATGAAGTAAAGCATTGTAATATTATATCATAATCAGATACGTTTATGACGGTCTTATGTGAAAAATAATTAATAATTTAATATAGCTCATCGGATCCAACATGGGTATTAAATTTAGTAAACGTTGTTGCTCTGACATTCTCTACAATTTTATTGGCCAACATGAAGATGCAATGAAGTGAGCATAATTTCAACAAGATAGCGCCACTGCACACACAATTTTTAACTGATTGTGAGATTGTTGGTGAACGCATCACGTCCAAAAATGTATGATCCTCATGCTCCCCAGACATGACGTCACCAGACTTTTATCTGTGGGGAGCAGCGAAATGTGCGCTGTATCGAGACCACCCACTCAGATTTCGTGAATAGTAAGCACCCAAATACCGAGTATATGGGGATAATTTCACAGCAAGAACTAGTGATAGTGTTTTTGAAAATAAATAAAACCGGTCGAAGTCTTTACTAATGCTCTTGGACATTACATTTACAAGTTCACATTTGAAGTGCACAGGGACTTGCATATATTCATGTAAATGTACTGTGTAATGTGGTGATGTGTATTTGTGCTCGCTACATTTATAATGGTTAGAATTTGACTATGTTGAATTCAGTCATAATGCTGATATTTAGATGTAATCGATACTGCGCCGCACTTGATATAACCAGAATCGTGTAAATTTCAGAATTCTAAGGATGCATTCCGTACTGCCTTCAGTACAAACCACAACAAGCATTACAGACAACCGTAACATTACAGTTCAGTGGAAAACTTTCACTTTGGTCGATTTATTGTACATAACATTTTTCTTTCCCGAAAAGAGGTGTTACATCATTCGTGGCTTAGGGACAGTGACCTCATTCTACAACTCGAGAAGAAATGTGAAGCGCATATCGTCGTTCTCTATAGTTGAGTGATTATAACACTTCCTGTTAGATCTGAGGATCGCGGGTTCAAACTGGGTCCAAGACGGCGTAGTTTCAAGAATGATACTGTTACTAATTACGAGTTGGAAATGGAGAGGACCTTCGTCACTCACTTACGGAACTAGGAAGCTCGTCATCTCTGAATGAGAGAATTGCGGAAAAAAATTTCTACAATTTTTGGCTCCAGTCTAACTCTGTTAGTCATAATCCTTGCCTATTATATTCTAATGAAGATTATCAAATTCTTCTTTGTAGCTAGTCCTATTTAATAAATACAATTCTTTACACTTAGAATAGTAGAATTCAGTAACACTGATCAAAGATAGGCCTAGACTATATCTACTTCAGTACGGATTGAGTGGATGTGCCTTGTCTTATTCTGTGTTGTTTCAAGATGTGACTCTGTACCATACTACTCACTTAACCCGAGAGTCTGTTAGTTGTGAATGTTGGTTGATAATTTTCGTCACAAGGGTGAGTACGTAACAGTCTAAAGACATAAATATTTCTATAAGAGAAAGAAGATTATGGCGAAGATGTCGACAATGTGATGAAAGCGGCAATGATATAATTTAATGACAACGGCAATGGTATGATAACGGTAAATATATATATATATATATATATATATATATATATATATACATACATATACAATTAAATTCAATTCCTTATCAAATTGCAATAAACAATTCAAATAATAAGTATAAATGTAAGACACAAAAACACATACTCAATAAAAACAAATAAACACAAAGACACACTAAATACAAAAGAACATTATCCTCTAATTACCTTATTCGCTCAGTGTTAATACTACTTATTACAACACTTATTTCCTCGGCCCCCTCCCCCTCGTCCAGTTTCACCCTTAGTTGTCGAACTTTTGCCATAAATTTCCCCACACTCAAAGAGTCTAGCGTTTTTTAATATATCCTATGTTGCTAGGTGCCCTCTGCTAGATGTAATGAAGGACTCTGGCAGGAATCGTTTCCTCAGAGTTTCTGTGGCTTCACACTCCGATAAAATATGGTGTGACGTCTCGCTTCTGCCGCAAAGAGGACATATTCTCGCCCCCTCTTCGTTGACGATTTTAAGTGCCCTCCAAGCTCCTAGACCAGGCATGTCAATTGATGCCCACAGGAGCAAGCGCGCGCTTTAGAGCCCAGGAGAGCCTGAGCGTTTTACAGCGGAAAGGAAAGAGACAGACGAAAGAGGTGGTATACGCCGCTGGTCGAGCTATATTCAGGGATGGCCAGCGCTGTTTCAATAGATAAAGGGAAGAGAACTTACTCAAACTGTATCCATGTTAATTTTTAGATTTTCCTGAGAAGTATAAGTGCATTATAAGGATGTAAGTTTTAATTTTAATGCTCATTTTTCACAAGTTTGATTTTTTTATTCAAAAGAAATATTTTCTCAACTTTTCGTATAGAAAAGTGAAATTTTCAGGTATAGGCCTATTTATTTAATAGCCTTACAGAATGTTTTCGTAAATCTAATATACCGTATATACGTATTACTGAAGATAGTGTATTGAAAATTTTGAAAATATTCGCATGGAAATTGTTTGTAAGGAAATGAATTAACAAAGCAACTACTGTTACATCATAAGCAAAAGATACGTGCCCATGTGTTGTAAAAATTTCAGCTCTATAGCTTCAGCAGATTTCGAGAAAATAATTTAATATTCTGATAATAGGAAGTTGCTCATAAATATCACCTTAAAAGCATAATGTGATAAGAGTTTTGTTATGTAATATTAGTTACACTTAAAACAGATACAGAACCTAGGTAACTTTGCTTTGTACTGTAATATTGTTTTGATTAGTTTATTGATTACTTTTGTAAGGGTAAAGATACCATCAATATAAATTCCAACTTATCATGTCATACTCAGTCTCTTTCTTTGGAATATCACTTTCTTTATGAATGATGTGTTTCATCCACTTAATACAGTATAATATTATACTACTATGGAATTTAAGTGAATATTCCGTCTTAACTCTCTATTATGTTATTGAGATTTAAAACACAAGTGCAATATTAAGAAATCAGTGTTAGTACTTTTGTTTTACAGATAATATAGATAATATTAAACAGAAGCCATATAAAAATAACGACATAAAATTTCACGTTACGTTTGAAGTTTGTGCACCACTGTTTTCTTAATCCAAAAGGTTGCTTATTCATATACACAACCCTTCCTCTTTCCATACTTAGCGCTTGCTACCCGCGCACGACGTCAAGGTCAGAAAAATGCGCTTGCTTTGACGTCACTGTCCTAGACGAAACCAAGTTAAGCACAGCCTGCCCTCTCTGCTTCCTCCATAAAGATATAACTAGGTTCCCCAATTCGTTATGATCATCGATTGGATCTCCAGAGCAACCTTATCCCCACATTCCCCTTCTGTTATTTGCTTGTCTATATCCTTCTGGCGCTTCTTGACTTTTCGCCAGACATTTCGCTTGTTCCTGCAACCTTCCCTGATTATAAATTCCATGCCTAATGTTATAATAACAGTGGCGATGTGACAACGGTAGCGATGCGACGATAAGGACAGCCATGCGATGGTAACGGAGGAGATGTTAATGTTACCGATGACGACGTGATGATAGCGATGACAGAATGACAACGGCGACGATGTAATAATAAGCGGTGTCGAAGTGATATGACGACGATGTGATGATAATGACAATGTGATGATAGCAGCGATGATGTGATGATAAAGACGACAATGTGATGATAAAGACGACGATATGATGATAACGACAACGATGTGATAAAGATGGTGTTATAGTGACGAATATATGATAACAGCGACGGTATTACAAAGATCATGGTGTGAAAACGAAGACATTTTGATGATAATGACTAATGTGTGATGATAGCGACGACCATATGACGATAGCAGCGATGATGTGCTTGTGACGACAGTACGATAACGGCGTCATTGTGATAGTGACGACTGTGTGATAACGGCTGTATTGTGATGATGACGACGGTGTGATAACGACAATGCTGTGATCATAGCGACGACGATATGATAATAAAGACTATGGTAAGATAACGGCGATGTGTTGATAACTAAGACAATGTGATGACGATTACGATGTGATAACGACGACGATTTAATGATAACGACGAAGGTGTCATAATAATGGCGACTATGTGATGATAACGGTGATAATATAATGATGATGGTGTGATAATGGCGAAGATGTGATAACTTCAACTGTTTGATGATAAAAGAGACTTATGATGATGATGATGATGATAATAATAAGGACGGTGTGATTATAACGGTGACGGCTTGATAATGACGATGATATGATTATAGCTGTGAATGTGTAAAAATAACGGCGACTTTGTGATGATAGCGAAGGTGGTGTGATAACGGCGACGATGTGATTATAATGACGACAGTGTGATGATAGCGGCGACGGTGTGGTGATAGCGACGATGTTGTGATGATAACGGCGACGGTGTGATGGTAACGGCCACGGTGTGGTAATTAACGACGAAGAGGTGATGACAACGGCGACCTTGTGATGATAACGGCCACGGTGTGGTAATTAACGACGAAGAGGTGATGATAACGGCGACGATGTGATGATAACGTCCACGGTGTGGTAATTAACGACGAAGAGGTGATGACAACGGCGACCTTGTGATGATAACGGCCACGGTGTGGTAATTAACGACGAAGAGGTGATGATAACGGCGACGGTGTGATGATAACGGCCACGGTGTGGTAATTAACGACGAAGAGGTGATGACAACGGTGACGTTTTAATTTTTACAACGATGTCTCGGATAGATCAGGTACGAAATTTATATCCTATATCGGAGGCTCATGCATGCTGAGTGATATGTGCGAATAATTGACACAAAATAGTTGCCTATGGCCGCAATGGCCCTGGCATTGGAGTTTAACTAACCTCTTATAACCATTACTGTTTCATGACCTCCCTCAGACGTTAGCTATGCAATCCGTCACGTTACATCTTAGTAAATGGGTATGTTAATGATGTTGATGAAAAGTCGCACTTCATTTATCATAGCGTTATATTAATTTAGATAAATTGAATATATGTTACTTAGTCACCTCTTATGTTACATGCGTGAGGCTTCAAAGCATTAATCGGAGGGATGCCCCCTTGAGGAATCCCTCGTCTACTCGAAAGCCAATTAGTTAGGGAGGTAAATCTAAATAATGAACACTAAATGGCTTCCATCTGCCGCGTCTGCAGATTGTTCCAAACAATACGAACGGTAATTAAAGGCCACCCACGTAGTTAGATTGAATGTATCCAGAGGGACATGGTCACTAGTTCGACACGCTGCTGCTAGGGGGGTAGCAGTAAGATTTAAACAATTAACCTACAATTTAGTACAGCCGAAGTTCGTCTTGTTCATAAAGAAATCAGCAATTAAAACAGACTGTTTTTAGCGTCTTAAAGGAAATGATTACTTTAATTATTTTTATTATTTTGTTTAATTACACTTTCATTGCGAAAGTGAGGTTATGATAAAGTTTATGATAAAGTTTAAGATAATGTTGCATTTTTTCCTCAGTCGGATAACTGGTTTCCAGAAATCAACATGTACAGGGTGTAACAAAAGGGTATGTCAAAACTTCAGGGAAACATTCCTCGTAATACAGAGGATGAAAATATGTTACATGGCCATGGGTCCTGAGACGCTTTATATCCTTATTGGATTTCCTTTTCTACAACTTTCCTTACATTATATGACGTGAAAGCTAGTTAGTGTGGAATGTCATCATATTTATCGTGTAAAAACACCAGAACGGTCTGATTACATGTAGACGTCTTGTTTACTTCTGGTTATAATGTAATTACAAATGGGGTTGGAGTGGGGTGGGTAATGGTGATGTACCATGCATTCTGTTTCTGTGTGTTTTCCACAATACTTTGATATGGAGAGTAATGTACACGCTATCTCTGAAGACATTCCACACACAAAAAAAGAAAAATAACTTGTGTATCATACATTGTAAACAAAATATAGAAGAAGAAGTAAAGTTATTCCGGACCCATATTCATATACTTAACATATTTCATCCTCTACGTGTCAGGAATTTTTCCTTAAAGTTTTGCACTCCTTCTTGTTATTCCTTGTATAATGAAGAGCATATTTCAAAATAATAATAATAATAATAATAATAATAATAATAATAATAATAATAATAATAATAATAATAATAATAACTAAGAACAATATTCTTGTAGACTAATGTATTAGACAGTGAAATTGACAGAATAATTTCTTTAGAAGTTTAAGTGATAACAGTGATGCATCAGATGTTTTGTCAATCAGTGTGACAATGGTTCAGATTAATGGAGGAAAACTTCGCCTACAGCGCAGCGGTAAGGTTTAGTAACCTCCTACAGCGGAGTTTTGGCAGTTGTTAACTTATAGCTAGTTATTTATTTAACAATGCTTCAAACTCTAAAAACTATTCATAATTTTGACTGATGAAATGGCGGTAATTGATTAATGCTTAAATGAAATGAGAGGCGAAATTCAGGTCTTGAGAACATCTGTCGTTTAACCCATTCCATACATGACAAAACTCAGAGAGTCCCTGTGGATTCAATGGGAAGGCCGCACTTGTGTAACTGAACTACAGTTGAGTAGTGGGCCGAAAGGTCCTGTTATTGAAAATGATGAATGAACAGTTTAGAGGTAGGAAAACGACTTCTGCTGCTGTGCAGTAGTCATATGGATGTTACAGCACGCAACATCACGTTTGGACGTAGATGGGACCTCCCAGATTGTTGCTTCTGGGTGTTGTCGACTTCACTTCTTTAGGCAGCAAAAGAAAGCGTTGAACTTATTTTCCAGTTAAATACTTTCCATATTTAGGTTTAGGCAGTCCAGAACAGTTGGCTAATCTCGAGTTTATCTCTAATGTTCAGTGCCGATCTTGGGGGTACATGGTATGTTTTATGACACAAATTGAAGTAGCATTTGCAGCACAATTTAAAAGTCAGGCTGAAAATGTTTATAACATTATGTGCAAAAGCCTTCGCTACAATTTCACATAATCTAAACCACTGTTAAAGAAATAAACCATATATAAACCGAATAATTTCGAGGGAAAAATTGTTCCGGAGCCGGGTATCGAACCCGGGACCTTTGGTTTAACGTACCAACGCTCTCCCAACTGAGCTACCAGGGAACTCTACCAGACACCGATCCAATTTTTCCCTCTATATCCACAGACCTCAAAGTGGGCTGACAACCGTCAAGCAACCAACATTGAGTGCACACTAACTCTGTGTGACTTAAATTGTGGTTTTCTGTTGGTACGTTAAACCAAAGGTCCCGGGTTCGATACCCGGCCCCGGAACAATTTTTCCCTCGAAATTATTCAAATCAACTTCACAGGGAGTTACACCTGAAAGCTTGATTTGCATATATAAACCCTATATTGTTACAATTTGATCTCCATACCACTAACTTTAAAATAGATTATACATGAACAATTCATCAATATTAGAAAGGAAGAGAGAAAGTAGAATGAAACAAAAAAATTCCCACATAAATACAGCAGTAATCTGAGGATTATAATTGAGATCAGGATAGTTCTACTGAGAAAACTCAAATAAAAGGACGAAAGAAAGTTTCTTAATGACAGAAAAAGATAAATCAAAAGTCCAGGTAGCAGAAATGAAATTTATGAGAAGTACACTAGGATGTACAATACAAGATAAAAAGAAGAACATAGATATACGGAAGAAATTAGAGGTGGAACCATTGCTGGAGAAATTAAAGAGAAATAACAGAAGGTGGTGTGAACATCTACAAAGGATGCCGAACTACAGACTGCCAGCTTTAGCAATGGGATATAAACCAAAAGGAAGACGAGATGTAGGAAGACCAAGAGCGAAATGGGCGCCGGAACAGGTTCAACATGAACCTAATCCTTGAAGTGAAGAAGAAGAAGAAGAAGAAGAAGAAGAAGAAAGTTTCTTGTATAGGCCTATGCATGCATTTTTAATAACTCTAGAGCTGGTTTTGTACCCTGTCAGAGAAAACAAAGATTTAGAGCTTTCCATCGACTCCAAGGGGGAAACTATCTGTTGGATTCGTTACCAGTCTTCACTCTCGTAGAATAGCTCTCTATAGCGGATCCAGCATACTAACGGGTATTCATAATTTTATTATAATTAGCTTTGGAGGTTAATTAAGAACAAAAGCTATAGTATATTATTACGATGTACCGAAGTACATATGACATTTCCGTGCAGAAATTCTGCGTCATCATATGATGGACGAGTGGAACAAAGAAAAATTCTCTCCGGCACCGGGATTTGAACCCGAGTTTTCAGCTCTACGTGCTGAGGTGTATTCCAATCTAGGCTAAGAACTTGAAGTCTTCATTTGATTTTTTTACATCTATAAAACTTTGTAAAACTCTAAAATTATCGAACCATAAACAGTGCGAAAATCTTAAACCTTACTTAGCTCTAGCTGGTCTCTCTCTAGTGTAGACTTACATTATTTTAAAATAGATAGTTTTATAGAAAATAAGGTAATCTTAAAAATAATTTATTTTAATTTTCTTTTAACGTATATGTTATTCTAAAATGTAATTCGCATTTTTTATGAGATCAGAAATATTCCGTGCATCAGCTGTTGGCGCTTCTAATGTCATTCAGTTTCTCGTCCGAATTTCATCTGTTAGAGGTTAGAACATTAATTGATGTGTGTGCGTAGTGCTTAAAACGTTGCAAAGCTGTAAAAATAAAATTGTTCTCGCTGTCTTTGCAGTTTATTCATCCAGCTTTGTTTTTTTTTAGTTGAGTATTTAACGCCCTTTTATCACCAATAGCTTATTCATCATCTCTGAAGTTGGTGTTAGCGATATGGTATTTGATGAGATGTGACCGATGTCATACTACGTGATTACTTGACATTCGCCTTACAGTTGGAGAAAACCTCTGTAAATTTCAGCGAGGTACTGAGTACGAGTTGGATTCGAACCCATGCCCCAGTACTCCTTCGGATTAGCATGCAAACTTGCCTAACGTCTGATATACGCCAGTGACAAATAATATAATTGTACTTTTGTGTAATGAGAAAATAAAGCTTTGATTAAAACTAAGTCCACATAATATTTAAAATCCAAGTATGGAAACATGACAATATAGGATGTAAGTATAGCCTATTGCTACATTGCCATCATTGATTAAAGTAACTATAAAATTTAATTTGCTGTTAGCTTTCTGATATAGGTAGATAAATAAAGGCAGTAGATCTATTTTTACAGACAAAACTTAGCGCATTATTTTAATTTTTTGATACTTGTAACTGAGAACAATATGGATACATACTCAGCAAACGAAGTACACATAACTCTCTTGATGAATGATTCGATACTTCCATATTTCCCCAGGGAAATAAAGTAGAAAGTAACCGCTCCACTCTTTATCTTGGGTGTGTGCTGAATAGCAGACAGGAAGACCTACGAGAGCAGCTATATGTATACAATTCACGTAGGTATGTGCTTTATACGTTGTCTTCTTTTAGCACTGAAAGTAGTGAAAACAGAAGAAGCAAAGGAATTAAGGAAATTGCTGTAACGTGTGATCGAAGTCGCTGGATGAGCATTTGACTAAACGTTCAGAAGTTGCTGGCCAATAAATTTTTTATTCCTAATCATAATTTGTTCCGTTTCTTGAAATACTACAATTCAGTGTTTAGATCAACAGGTTGAATTTAGTTCCACATTAAGAAATACAGGTACTTTATTGAAGACTTTATATACTTAGAATATTTCTTCTTATTTTTTCTCTCTAAATCATGTAATTGACCTTGTATTCTTTTCCGACATCCAGGATTCCTCTACTTATAGCCTATTGTGGACTCTTACATTTGTATTAACATTTTTGCTGGTAGAGAAAGGCTGCTTTAGATTATCTTCATTGAATCTACCGTAGTTCTGTAATTCGCAAAGATAGTAGCCGCTATTTTGCGTCATTAGTTTCGAATCCCACTTTTACTTTGTAAGCATATATTTAACTTCGTCAGTATAACGTGGTATCTCCATATTGCGGGTGTCTACCATGTATTGCGCTAATATTATATAGAAAGAACAAAATGGACTAAGGCAGCCGTGGCGAAAATGTGACTCGCGAGCATATTGTAGCTCGCAATGATAGCTACTGTATGCATTTCTCTTGCTTCCTAAATCCCCCAACCCCCACCCTTTCACTCACTGGAGTCAAACTCCGTTCCATTTGTATTTGTCTCTGACCTGCGAGTGACGTATCGTATGTCTCTCTCGAAACCATGTACCTCTACAAAATGAAAGTTTCAAGTAGGATGAGAGGACGCATTTTTTATGAGAATATTAAATGTATGATTTGTTCACAAGTATTACGAGGAAAACTGTTGTCTAACATAAAACGACAGTATACTTCATGTCACTCATGAAACATTAAAAGGTTAAGTGTTATTATTATTATTATTATTATTATTATTATTATTATTATTATTATTATAATCATCTCTGTACGTCGACCCTTTTTCAGCAGATGTACGAATAATGCGATTAGATCTTCAATTTGAACTCACAGATTTACAATGTGATGTTAAATGAATGATAGATGTAAGGACTTGACAAATGTTGAACTTTTGAAATCTTTGCCAAAAAATAAATATCCGAAGCTTCGGTGTATCTCGGGCGAAAGCACGTTGCCAGCTGATCCGGTACTGCGCTCGGGCGTGGATTCGATTCCCATTTGGGCATATTTCCTAATTGAAATATGAATGTCATGTAATCCCATGGCGAATTCTCGGCCTCATCTCTCCAAATACCATCTCCCTGTCAACAGTACCATCGACACTAAATAACCTAATAGTTGATACAACGTCTTTAACTAAATTAAAAAGACAACGAAATCTCACGCGCTGTGACCTGGGCCGGGCTTGCAGCAAAAACTACCGGGAAACTCCAACGCACTAACCGTCAAGAAGAAACCTCGTGGCTCGGTAAGAAAATCAATAACTTAGGTTTGACTCGCTATGTGTATTAATTCTAAAAGAAGAATGAATTGTTTGTCAATTAAATTATATATTATTTATCATCTATAGGAAAATACATTTTTCTGACGCTCAAATTATAGTTGAAATCTCCTGGTAGAGGGGCAGAGAAGGCCTGACGGCCTTATCTCTACCAGGTTAAATAAATAAATACTACTAATAAATACTAGGCTACTAATACTTATAATATGTTAATTGTTACTGGAAATTTAAATTGAATATAACTTTATAATCTTACATACATATAGGCTAAGAAATTTCAACTGAATTTCTATTATCCTGTGCTCTTTCTAAAACATAATTATCGATTCGATATTTTTTGTTGGTAGGCCTAAGCCAAGAAAGCCCGAGTTATCATGTATGCAGAATGACGTTAGGAAAAAAATTCTTCCTACTGATTAATTTCCCAAAATAACTTTAAGGTATCTGCCGCCACATTAGCCACTCCAAAATAATTGTTCCATGGCACACGAGAGAACATAAATTAGAAAAAAAGTTATCCTGGGTCTCCAGATTTATAAGCCCGTAAAGGTAAGTGCGGGTAATTAAAACGCCACCATAACAAACGCGCCACAACATTTAAGATGGCGTAACCCCAGAGGACTTGCTTTGTTATTAATCTACAGCATGTTCAACATTTGTAATGGTACGTTAATTGCAATAAAATAAAGACATTAATGTCAGCAAAATGACGATGTTTTAATAAGATTTTTAATTTATGTAAGAAACCAGATTTACAAGTTATAGAATGGACTCCGCTACGACGAATAGAAGACATGTTTGGAATTGTAAAGGGGCTGGTGGTATATTCTGTTTTAAAATTTCGTAGTAAATCTTTTAGCGCAGAAAGAAGTCACCAGGTGAAATACAGAAATAAAATAGCTCCATAGAATATAAATTAAGTTCTGTTATTGCCTTAATGTACTTCAACAATAATATATTGTTCGGTAAAATGACTTGAGTTACTTCTTCAGGCAATTCGATTAGTATTACGTGTGACAGAACATTTCTTTTTGGAAGATAGAGAAAAGACGTTAATTTCAATTACAAAATGTTGAAATAATATAATAAATGTTAGATGAGTAATGTAATTATTAAATAATCATGCATGTTATTTGAATAAATAGTATCACAAAAGGTCATAATTTATCCAGAAGTAATCAAAACCTCCGGTGATATTTAATAAGACTATTTCTCGAATAGAATAATAATTCATTACTTAATTAAGCGAAAAAATATACCCATCATGTTACCGAATTTCGTTACCTAGCGTAATTCTCAAATTCATCACGATCCTGGGTGAGCATCGGTCCCATACACTGGACGAATTTTCATGAGAAAATGCCATCCCCATAAGCACCCGAACCAGCGCTCATTCCGTAACGCATGTCCTAGGGAGGATGTCTTAGACCAGTGGTATTCAATCTGTGGTACGCGTACCCCTAGGATACGTGGTGTTGTTTCAAGAGGTACGCATCCCTTGATTATGTATGTAAAAATGCTGACATAATAATTTTATTATACTTATTGATAATTTATTACATTTTCTTTATCAATTCAATTCTTGTTTTTCCTTGCTTGAATTTTACGTAATTTATTATTATTATTATTATTATTATTATTATTATTATTATTATTATATCAATATCTGCTGTATAATAATAATAATAATAATAATAATAATAATAATAATAATAATAATAATAATAATAGTAAATTATTTTAGTATGTCAATCATAGGCTTTTCTTAATTCTTATATAATTGCAATGCAGTCTGGGGGTACAAAAGTATTTTGGAGGTACGCTAGCAAAAAAGATTGAATACCATTGTCTTAGACCACGACATTACCGCACGGGACAGCTATCGTGTTTGCAATCACGTATTGCATCATAAATCGAGAGGAAAAATAATTGTGGAATACTTCCGAATGATTAAAATAAACAAATAAATAAATGAATAAATAAATAAGTAAATAAATAGATAAATAAATAAGTAAATAAATGAATATAGTAAATATATTCAATTGGTGGCAGAAAATGTTTATTTTTTGTTCTTGATGATGATGATGATGATGATGATGATGATGATGATAATGTAATTTGTTCTAGGTGCTGTTAATTCCTAGTAACAATAATATCACAGTCTAGTTAGTATATACAGTCACGAAGCTTGAGTTGTTGAGGATACTAGGAACAATAGACTGTGCCGGTACTATTTCGTATTGTCTGTGATGAGGCGATAGTAGTGATCCTAGTGGTTAGCAACTATATATATATATATATATATATATATATATATATATATATATATATATATATAAAGTTATATATATATATGACTGTGATAATATATCGTAGCACAACACTTAAATTTGTTTTGGAGAGTTCAGAGGAAACTACAATTCAATTTCGTTTTACATTTGTCTTTACTCTGCAATGTGATGTAATTGAAATAGTACACTTAGCCTATCATCATTATATTCTTCCCAACGTTTGAACCTTGTAATCATCAGTTTAACAACACTATTAAACTGCATACACTACATACACTGGTGGTGTTGTCGTTTAGTGAACTGTCCGAAGACAGGGACTATAGCATACTAGATGTTAGTTGCGTGGTATGAGCAGACGGTCATATAAACAAAGAAGTGTATGCACCGGTGGGGTAGACTATCTCCTGTGTACACGAACGGTTTTAGTAGACTACTAATTTTTTCCTAAAATAAGTAGTCAAGGCTAAGTTGTACATCCTCGTTTGGATAAATAACTTAAAAAAACATTAAATCTTTACATATCTTACTTAATATATGTACATATTTCGTGAACAACATATGAATAATTCAAATAAATTATGTATATAACTTATCCAGTCCACTTTCTGAAAAGTCGATGTACACACATTTTTGAAATGGATTGCTATTGGAATTCGTTGTTTTTCCCTTACTTAGCTACTTGCTTAGTTACAAATGGCTTTTAAGGAACCCGGAGGTTCATTGCCGCCCTCACATAGGCCCGCCATCGGTCCCTATCCTTTGCAAGATTAATCCAGCCTCTATCATCATATCCCAGCTCCCTCAAATTAATTTTAATATCATCCTCCCATGTACGTCTAGGCCTCCCCAAAGGTCTTTTTCCCCTCCGGTCTTCCAACAAACACTCTATATGCATTTCTGGATTCGCTCATACGTGCTACATGCCCTGCCCATCTCAAATGTCTGGATTTAATGTTGCTAATTATGTCAGGTGAAGAATACAATGCGTACAGTTCTGCGTTGTGTAACTTTCTCCATTCTCCTGTTACTTCATCTCTCTTAGCCCAAATATTTTCCTAAGAACCTTATTCTCAAACACTCTTAATCTCTCTTCCTCTCTCAAAGTGAGAGTCCAAGTTTCACTACCATACAGAACAACCGGTAATATAACTGTTTTATAAATTCTAACTTTCAGAGTTTTTGACAGCAGACTAGATGACAAAAGCTTCTCAACCCTATATTCTATAAATAATTGTACGATGAAAAGACGGGTATTTGTGTAGTTATAGAACTTCAAAAGTTGAACATTTGAAAATAGGCCTACCTTACTGTAGGATTTTTTTTTCGATTTTCTTGAATTTTATACAACTCTCTGAAAAAGTCAATTTTGCCGTTCGTTTTGTTTGTGACGTGCAATTCATATCTGTAGCATCCTTATTTTCCATTAATGTAATATTTTCTCATGTTCGAAGTTTCTTGAGCTCTTAAAGCGAAAGAGTATACAAAGTAACACTGTGTTGTTTTCTGCAGTTTGTTAACTAGGAATTAACAAGGTATTGTATTTGTTAAATTTGCTGTTTTTGTTGTAGGAATCGTCGAAGAACGAAAAATGTGAAACTATTTACCTAGAAGAAAAACTGATTGCATCTTCAGTGGTTTACCTGTTCTCAAACCGCAGTCGTTCCGGTGGTAAGTTGTAAACTGTAAGAATTCATTGTTCAGAATTACACTTTGTTTACGGCAGTTAATATTGGAGAAGTTTTTCTGCTTACAAAGTATGTTGCAGCATTGCACGTATAAAGGTTTACAAATTTACTTCCTCCCCCTCTGTATACTGACAAAGAAATCGATTATGAAAACACCTATCATATTGATACACAGCGCATAACATTATTGATCTTTATAGCTACCAGATCACTAGAGAGCGATTTACGGAAATCTGGACGTTCTTACCAAATTTAGTGAACTTAATGCCATATTGCGTATGATGACCTATACATAAAATAATTTACAAACTCTGCAAACGAATCTAAGAAAGAAGAGAGAGAATCCGGAAAGAAATAGCTGCCCTGTAACAAGAGCTAGAATTTGGTTACAGACACGTAATTAATTTCTTTTATATAGGTACACACAAAAGCGATAGCCTATTTCTAAATAGTTTAGTTTTCTATTGTTCCTTTGTTTCTTTGCAGCCATTCCTATAACTTAATTATTTTTATGCTCGACCATGCCGAAATATAGTAATTATACACCTGGTAACAGTCCTTTAATGCATGTCATTAAAGTACACCCATTCATTAAAGTTCAGGTTTTCGATTATTCTCGGATATGCAATCGAAAGACAACTAGCTAAACGTCACGCAGGCTGGAAATCCAATACTGTCGCAGAAGGTTATGTTCTGTTACTATAATAATTAGCGTTAATTGTAAATAATATTCAAATAAATTCAATTTGTCATCTCGTTTTTCAATGTCGAATTCAATTTCAAGGTTTATCAAGATTAACGTTTATCTTACTCTCTAGATTATATTAAGGTCGTCGACAATCGTTTCCCGGAAAAAAAATCAATACTTTCGCGTCTGCACACATCTCACAATTTATGAGGTAGGTTATTACACTCACTCACATAACAATAACATGAATATTTATGAATAATTTCAAGTTAGAAATATGGTCAAGCATAAAAAGTCGTATGAAACTTGCCTATAATGGTAATTAAGACGCTTGTATGAAAATTATGAAACTCGCTTGCGCTCGTTTCTAATTACTACCATTATAGGCTCGTTGCATAATATACTAATTTATTCATTATAAAACTGTACAAATGGTGAATTACAATTAACAAAGAGGAATTTAAGTGTAGATAATTATGTCCATATGAACTTTATGGGGAAAAAAGTTACACAAAATTTTGAAATGGTACCACGTGTTCGAAACAATAAACAAATGACCTTTTAGCGAATTTCACGTATGCTGTATTTTTAATTTATGTAAAGAAACTAAAGTAGGCCTAACAGTGAAGAATTAACAGTATTATTTATTAAAGAACTTTGTTACAAGAAAACTAAAGAACAATTGTTGGCAGAAATGAGCATAGCATATAGGATTTATGTATTTATTTATGTTCTAATAATTATGTATCAAGAAACAGGGCCTCCATTTTGAACAATATCTGTAAACAAATGTATAATGAAATATAAATTGAATGTAATTAATGTAAGGATGAGTTTGGGGAAAGCGACTTTTCGCCCACATTGCATTTCTAAATTAGTATATTAAATAATAATTAATTGTGTAAAATTTTAAATTACAATGTTAATTATTCTGTTAATAGTAATAATATGTTCATACTGTTAGAACTTAAAGTTTAAAAGTTATTTCGTGCATTGAACTTAAGAAACATACGGTAATAAAATACTGATGAATGATATTTTCCGTCATAAACATGATTTCAAGTTTGCTTTAAAATTTCCAATACTAGAATTATCTTTCTTGTAAGGAGTAGCAGACATAAAATATATCATTTATATCTCTAGCTTATAAATTATATAGTATCAAGGAAAAAAGTTTCTTCTTTAGTATATTTATATCAACAGAATACAAGCTGTAAATAACAGTCATTATTGTCACAAATTTGACTTCAGAAAGGATGAACTTTCATATAAAACACTTGCGAAGTTTAATTAATCGTTTCTAGTTATGATTTTCAGTATTGCGCTAGTATAATGTTTATAGACACATGCATATATAATACGTAGGGATGTATGAGTAAAACATTCTTTTGATATTGGTGGCAGTATATTGCTGTTCATAAGTCCGTATTTGTCCAATAAATTTGTTGTCGTGTAACGGCATTGCGAAGTGCCTTTTTTATTTCTTCTTAAGCACTAAGTATAGGCCTATTCAAGGATTAAAGTTATTTTACTCTAAATTTCTTAGAATATGACGATTAAAAAGTTAATTTTTTATTGTACTACTAATGGAATGGTCCGTTTGTGGTGACTGAAAATTACAGCTAATAGAGAATTAGTCACATACTTTATATCGAGAGCATTATACCAGAAGAACGTATCAACAAATGCAGGATTATTGAAAAATTTTAATGGTAGCCTATCTATTTATGTTTGAAAACAATCGTTTGAGAATTACAATGGGCATGAGGGAGAATCAAAGAAAGTACCCTGTTAAGTAGACAAGGATAGGAAAAGTTATTCTATATTTAAGTGGCTCTAATGTAAGCTTGCAGTTTTATTGACACGCTCTTCTGGAATGATGACCTTTATCCATTAGTAATATTATACTCGTTGCATAGGCTACTGCATACTGTATCAAATAATACACAAACAATGAAGTTCGTGGAATTATGGAACAACCTATTCACCAACTTTCTATTACACATTGAGTTTTGTATCATTGTTCCATTACAGTAATTATTATAAAAGTAGAGAGGTGGAGGATCTTATCGGGTGGGACAAGGAAGAAACCTATGCACTGCAGCTTAACCTAAAGAAGCTTTTTGTTCACCCGTGATGGAATGAGTTGCGTGCCGATTGTGTTGCACGGCTAATATAAGTCGGCCCCACCATCAGCCCATTATGCATCCCTTTCTATCTTCTAAATCGTATACTATTTCTCTGGTGGCGATCTACCGTTCCTCATATATATATATATATATATATATATATATATAGAGTATATATTTATGAGTAGTCAGACCAATAAATTTGAGTCTTCATACTTATCTATGAGTCTCCTAGAACTCACCACTACTCCCATGTACCAATCTTTGAAGAAACCGAGGGGCATCCACTATGGTGGATGGCGGCTCTGACGTCGCGCAAACACAGGACATGCCATATATATATATATTTTTTTTTTTAGAAACTGAGATGATAATAAAAGGGGAATTGTTTATTCTTTAAAAAAACTTGAATTCTGAGATCTACCAAGATACTGTCCAGCACGTTACTGGAAGTGAACGTCACACCTGGATACAGTAAGACGGTGCGACGTGTTATACAGCAGGTGCAACAATGATAACGCTGAGGACATTTTTTGGCAACAGAATCATATCTACAGGACTATGGTCTCCATGTTCTCCAGATCTTACTACTCTAGATTACTTTTTGTGGGGATACTTAAAATAAATTTTGTACAATAACAATCCACACACACTTTGGGAAAGCTGAATATGAATGTCACTGATTTCATCCAGAGTATAGACATCGGAGTGCTCCGTAATGTTGCTAGGAACATGGTGAAGCGTGTGAGCAAATGCATTGAAACGGAGGGACAAATCGTTTCCAACATATTATGCTGAGCTGTCTATGGTGGGTGTTCTTTTAAATTGAACACTTTGTACTTTAAAATATATTTGGATAATTTTTGGTTTTAACGACGACAGATTGGCCGACTGGTGAAAATATTGTCGTATGATACTGAATACATTGTTGAATAAAAATTTAGTGCAAGATAATAGGCCTATGACTCAGTAAAAATAAAATTATCAGTATAGACCATGCGGACCCACATAATAGCGGGAGGTTAAGGATACCACTTTTCCTGTACTAAAAGCCAGGTTGTGAACCGACTAAACCGGAAGCAACGTTCTGTTGCTCTCTTTCTGAGCTCTGTTGCCACATAGTGGCGCGAGATTCAAAGCGGTTCAGCGTTTGTCACCGATATGTTTAAAATAACTACTGTATATAGTTCTCAATAACACTATCAACAATATTAGTAATTAAAATTACTGTTTTTAAGAAAGCACGAGCTAATGACACTGGTACAAAATGCGACTCATAATGCACGTGGTACTGCAAATGAACTGGGAAGTTTGACTACACTGTCTCCGTGATTCCGTTGCCAGATTTTCGTTAGCAGACGACATTTTCACGTGAGGTCCAATGAAAAGCTCCGTTCTCCTTTTCCCCTCCATCCCCCCATACTCAACGAATCATAGCTGCACAGGCTACCCCTCTAACCCGCACTTTCCTCTCGCCCTGCCAACTATTCCTGTTTAGTCGGTTCATAACCTGGCTTTTAGTATAGACAATCGACATTAGTAACTGCAAGTGCTTGCCCCCAAAGAAATAGCCTTCAGTACTCAGCTGAGCAAACTCCATGCCTACAGTGCAGCCGAAAGAATTACATCATTATAAAAAAATCCATGACTTAGTCGAGAATAGAATCCGCGATCTTGCGGCTTACAGCATAACGACGCTCGCGACTGCAGAGGTTATATCAGCGTCGCCGGATGTGCCGGAATTTTGTCCCGCAGGATTTCTTTTACATGCCAGTAAATCTACTGACATGAGCCTGTCGCATTTAAGCACATTTAAATGCCATCGACCTGGCCCGGGATCGAACCCGCAACCTCGGGCGTAGAAGGCCAGCGCTATACCAACTCTCCAACCAGGTCGACCAGAATATTGTTATGGATATATTATTAGAATTAGATTTTTAATTTCAGAGGATAGTTTATTTAAAATATTATTTTTGGGGATTAATAATATGTGTTCCGATATGTGTTTTGTCTGTAGCTTTCAGGGATATTGCTTATTACTGGTTTATTATTTTAAAATGATGATGATGATGATGATGATGACGGCAATGTTAATAATCACCATAGTCTAATCACTCTTAAAATCTCTCACGTGGTCTATGCCGTGGCCTCAACATTATGACGTGGTTAATCACAAAGAGCGGCATTTATAGTAATCAAATAAATAAATAAATAAACATTGACAGAATTTAATGTGATATTCTGGCATCGGCCTACATTCGCTTCTAGTACTTTTTAATTTAATACGGTGGTTAACAAGAGAAATAGTTGTATCAAGCCCAGTTGATCTTGGCAAGGATTGTGGGCTTCGAAAAGGTCTGCAACTCAATCTATTAGGACAGTCGCCTCAACGATAACGTATAAATATTCCCGGCGCATTTCACTTTTTGTCACTTAATGAACAGAGGAGACTTAATGGGCAGTGGGTATTCTGGCCGGGTCTTTGACCTCATTGATATTATGCACAAATCATGCAGGAGATTCAACCTGAATTAGATTGGGCGGTATTAAAATCTTTAATGCATATTTATTTGCAGGTTTAAAATAAAGAGAAAGATTAAATTAATCATTACAATTATTAAACACCTGAAACTGTCTTACGTAATGAATTCACGGATGATGTCATATTGAAAAGTCGTCTAGATCGTTGAACTACAGATCACCTGTTTGCCTGTAGGCGGGGGAACAGACTTAGTATCCATGGTAGTGATGTTATATTAATAACAGAGAATTTACTGCATTATTTTATTCAATTCTTATCTGTGGCTAAAGTGGTTGTATTTGTGCCTACTAATCCTGGGTTCGACTGTGACAGTGAAGTGAAGATTCATTCTCTCCAACAGAATGTGTGTGTCTTACTTCGTGTTAATTTCGCTTGACTTGATTCCATACTGACCAAATGTCCTAAACAGTAAAGATCGATGACGATCATGTTTACAGTAAGTATTATTCGTAAGATACCATATCTATACTAATAATAAATCTGTAGCCGAAATTTTTCTGGTAATTTTCGATTTTCCAAAAATAATTGATCCTAACATATATAATTAACCACCCTGAAACCGAAAATCGCTATTTTGAAATTTTTGTTTGTATGTCTGTCTGTCTGTCTGTCTGTATGTTTGTTACCTTTTCACGCGATAATGGCTGAACGGATTTCGATGAAAATTGGAATATAAATTAAGTTCGTTATAACTTAGATTTTAGGCTATATGGAATTCAAAATACATTATTTAAAAGTGGGTTTATAAGGGGACCTGAATTAAATAAATCGAAATATCTCACGTATTATTGATTTTTGTGAAAAAGTTACATAGCAAAAGTTTCTTTGAAAATCATTTGCGATAAGTTTTATCCTTTGAAAAATTTTGATAGGACTGATATTTAATGAGATAAATGAGTTTTAAAATTAAAATAACTGCCATCTAAGGCCGTGTAACGAAATAAAAAACAAATGACTTGGTCTATAAGGGGCCATGGACAACAACAATCGAAAGCTATGAAAGATAGCCTACAGAGAATGTTTCTGTGTTTGTATGAAGTAATATCGGAAGCTAAATTAACCGATTTGTATAATTAATTATTATTTCACCATTGGAAAGTGTAGTTTCTCTAGATGGACATAATGCTATAATGTTATTACAGTAACTTCTGATATAATGATGTAATGTAATTTAATACAGTATAATATAATATAATATAATATAATATAATATAATATAATATAATATAATATAATATAATATATACTATATAATAATATTATAATATAATTTAAATTATTTGAAGGGTTCACAACCATAGTGGGCCAAGCGTCATTTACTGAATACTTAGAAAACAACAAGGCTTAAAATTAAGTTATTACCATAATTCAATGGAAACATATAGCAAGTAAAATAAAGTATACACATTGAATCTAAATGATGTCAATGTTCATTAAACTATGGTTGCATGTAGTAACAATTAAGAAACATGTTAAAGGAATTGTCATTGCACCAAATGCGTGCTTTCTGGACCAAAATGATCGCATTTTAATTATTTAAATACAATTTAAATTAAGTAACATATTAAACGATTTATCCTTCTATCAAACACGAATGTTCCCTGGATCAAACGTCCTATTTTAATTATGTAATTACTTTATATTTATTTCTAACAGGTGCAGTGGAGCGCACGGATACGGCTAGTATAGGAATAAATGTTTTGTACTTATGGATGATTTTGAAATAGTATTATCATTGTTATTATTATTACTGTTTGAATATTTGTATTATTTCCATCATCATAATCGTCCATCATAAAAGTAACAGGAGATTTCAGTAAATCCCCATGTTTGCGTGTAACGTCTTTATAGGAATTATAGTATTAGTATGTTGCGATGCAAGTGTGAAGTGCATTATAATAGGATCGAGAAAACAGTTTGAAGAAATGAGGCGAAGAAGAATTTTTTCAGTTTCCGAGATTATTACGCACTTAACGCACACTATTTTTTGGACGATCGTCATCTAAATAAATTTGTTTTTAATTTTAAATAATGCATAAATTTGTATGATAAGTAAACATTTAAAATTTTCTCCTATAATAAACTTTGAACATCGTTGTCAAGGCAGTACCTATGTAGGTTATTTTGTTTCAGTGTAAACAGTCATTTTTGTTTCTGGTAATTAAATTTGCATTAATCTGACCAATATAATATGAGCTTAATTGGAAGTTTTGTAATCATTTAATGGTTATGGCTAAAGAATTGGTAGTGGATTTAGTGGTCGAAAAGGTTGAAGAAGCATAGAGGATCGGTTGCGTTAAGTTAATACCGAAAAGGTCTAAAAGAAGATATGAAAATGTATATTTTTCTAAATAAAAGCTCCATTTGTTTCTATTTAACGCACTACGTAGTGCGGTAAGTAGTTGTGACAGCACTGTGATTTCTTTTGTTTGTGTAATAACCAAAAAGTGCGATATTGTCAACTTACGAAGCATGTAAACAACAATGGTAAGTAGAGGGGGGGAAAAAGCATGTTGGTTCAAAAATGAAATTAAGATAAATTAATGCAATTTGCTGTAAGATTTAAGTGTGTAATGAAATTAATTAAATAAGCTATGAATGTAATCCAATCCTCTAATAATAATAATAATAATAATAATAATAATAATAATAATAATAATAATAATAATAAAAAAAATAATAATTCCAGCCATTTTTTATTTGCTCTGGAGCATGGTTTGGAATCTCGCAGAGTGAGAGTGACTGTGGAGTATTGGAAAACGGGAGAATCCCTAGAAAAACATCTCGCGCCCGCTCTATCCAACACAAATTAATTCATAACCCAGACGGGGATCCAAACCATCTAACCATTCGTTCATGGGCGTGTTTATTATTTCTGTTATAGAATGATATTCGATGATAACTAGCAGAGGTTAAATTTTATTTAGACGGGAAATATTGTGTTACGTAACGTGTCTTGTTACAGATTACGCAATTCAAGATGGCTAAGTACCGCTGGTTTAATTTCGGAGTTGCATGTCTCAATTTAAAACTGAAATGAATATCAACTGTGTATAGTCCTGTATTTAGGAATTGTCGTCATCTTCGTCATCACTTTCTGAACTTTGTTCTATCAACCGTTCCAACTTCATTTATAAAAGAATTATTATCTGTTATTAGATATTCACTAGACGTGGAACTCTGTGGTCATAATGGTCAACATGACGGAAGAATGTTGCTTAGGACTACTCAGAACGAACAAAAACTAGTCGACATGTCCACTCATTTTCTCTTAAGACAGAATAAAACTGTACTGCTGTCTTCGATAGTCTTGCTTTATCGTGTTGCAGTTGTATCAGAGGTTCGCGTATTCAAACTCTGCCCAGAGCGATGCAATCCTTATTGTTAGGATGGATTTCTCCGAGGAAGAATAAAGTTGGAAGGGCGGTGTTGATTCCGAGTTCAGTTACCAAAAGGACATATAGAAAAATTTATTAAAACATAACAAATTAAATGGAATTTTGAGTTTTGAAAATACATTTTTGTAAAGAAATGAGGAAAGATATCTAAATTAAATTTCACAACATGATTTTAAAAACAACTCTCTTGTACGGTAGTGAATGTTGGACTCTTCACGAAAATGATAAATCGAGGGTAAACAGCTTACAAATTAGATTCCATAAAGTGGTGTAACGTTAAGAGATGTAATGAAAGCGAATATCTGTGCAGTTATTGGAGAATTGAAGAAATTGAACAGGACATTCAAAATTATCCATTGCAATGGAACCAACATGTTCTAAGAATGCCTGAGAAAGGGTTGTTCTTAAAAGCACATTACCAACCACAAGGAAGGGAAGATTTTGGAAGATCCTACTGCAGAAGGAAGGATCAATTTGTATAGTCGCGGAACGGGCAAGTCACTCAAAAATGCAAAAGGGAAGAAGAAAAAGAGGAAGAGAATAAATCCTCTGTCTTAGCGTTTCTCAAACTTTTTTTCAACATGTGGCACACTAAAGGTGTAATTTAAAATCTCTCGGCAACTCATAATCTAAATTAGTGGTTCTCAACTAGGAGGGAAATTTTGAGAATTTTAGGAGGGAATGTGAACTATAAAATGCAAATAAATGAGATGAAAGTATACGCAGTAATATATAAAATAAGATATTTTCAAGTTTATATGCATTATTATTGAGTCAATATAGGAGGAAATTACAGTGTGAGGAATTGTGAAAAGTCGCATGAGGGGCGAAAATAGTTGAGAAGCATCGAAACAAAATAGACTACACATTATCCACAAATAGAACTAATACAATTTTTTGTATTTTCATTTGAAGTTTATTTTAGAAATTTAAAACATAATGACAGAAAATCATCACAATGCAATAGGCCTATTGGTGTAATAGTTATGGTATTTGTGTTTTCTTAATTTCTTATTTAGGAAAAATTAAAAAAAAAAACATTATTACTTCATGTTTTGCCGAGATATTAAAAAAAAACATTATTACTTCATGTTTTGCCGAGATATTTAATTTACGATGTTTTTTAACATAAAGACAAGTAAAATACGACATTTTTTAAGATTGGCACGATAGCTTTTTAATGTTTGCTATGTCAACCTTTACTATTTTCAATTTTTAATTTTTTCGCGTCACATCAGTGAATCAGTCAGTGTGCAGCGACACTCCGGTTGAAAATGGCTGCTCTAACTAATAGAAGGCTCCAAGACAAAATTGTATGCTACCGTATTTCTAGCCCACTTAGAATTTCGAGCTCAATAAACCTTTGAAGTTGAAGGTGTTGTTAAATAAAGCACCCCTAAAAGTGTACTTCTCTGAAGAGACCAAAATTTTAACATTATCACGCGAAGGAAAACAGAAGACATCTGAAACATAAGACTCCTCTATGAAAATCACTTTACGAGGTGACCATTTTGTATTTGGAACGTAAACAGCGGCGCTGCGATCGTATGTTGTTACTCCGTGGGAAAGAGAAAGATTCGGCCAATGGCTAAAATCGGACAGCAATCGAACTGCGCAGGTGACGTAACAGCGGCGCGCTATGTATTAGTGCAGGCAACTGCCGTTCCACAGAGTGTTCGGATAATAATATGTAATTTCAAAATAATATTGTACTACTACATGAACAAATTTACCGATACAAATTTCATATTAACATTCTGTGATTAGTTTATAAGTTATGTCTTCATCGTCGTCGTCATCGTCGTCATCATCATCATCATCATCATCATCATCGCTTTGACATTCTTAAAGGATCGGGATGTAGAATTTTATCATTCTCTCAAAGGAACAGGAAGTGTTCACTTTGTATGTGTGTGGTGTGTTGTCCAAAGTAGTAGTCCTGTGCCGTGCTAATCGACCTCATGATATCAGAGTTCGCCACTTTCGAATGTCTGAGGATTGAAAGCCCTCATAAGAGTAAGAACGAAACGGATAATAGGATACAGTCAAACTGGATGACGATGGTGATTATGTTAATTCGTACAAATGCAAACTGCTTACTGATCTATAATTTTGTTCAATCAGTATGTTTCCGGTTCACCGCTGTGGACTAACGCTTATCATGTCTGGCTATGAAACGAGCGGCTCTGGGTTCAAATCCTGGTTGGGACAAGTTACATGGTTAGGTGTTTTCCGAGGTTTTCCCCTCAACCAATTAAACCGTAATTGCTGGGTAAATTTCGGCGTTGGACCTCGGAATCATTTCGCCATAATTTATTCACACGTCATTGCCATCAATACCAACCTGGGTTAAGTTTTCATTGTGCAGCGCAGCGTGCTGGATCCGTACCAAAGTCTGATAATTCGGTGACAAAATTATGTAGTTCAGAAGCTTACCCCGAACGGAGGGACTGACTTAGGGACGATTGGGGTTGCCTGGTAGAAGCCTGTGTGCGCAGCGAACCATAGTGTAGTCCAGTGGCGAAGCTCATAAGAGGCTTTTGAGGCTTAGCCTACCCAAAAAATTTGAGTTATAGCGTACCTATTAACGACAGGCCTATAATTTCGTAATAACGATGTATCGTAACACTTGGTTGCACTCCGATCCTTCTATTTATTAATTTCACTGTTGGCAGTCATTCCAGTATGGAGAGTTCTGTGCGAGGTTTGTGGCAGAAGCCTCTGCTGTGACGGCTACGACCTTGACTCGCAAGCGTGAGAGGAATCCGGAAAGGGGGTATCTATTCGCTACAGCTCAGTGCGAAACGCGGCTAGCCTCACCTTGACAAAAATACGTCGCGCTATATTGGTGTTCTGTAAATGCGCATCGTTGTTGAGTGTTAATTTAAAAAAATGCATGTATGTTAGTGTTACATATTAATTTTGCGTAAAATGTCGCATGCTGAGAGAACATTGAGGTAATTATTTATAGAATTAAGAGAGAAACCGTTTTCAAGTTGGATGTATGAAAGAAAATGTGCTTATACAGATAGGAGATCGACATTACATTTACATATTAAAATAGCGCATGGAGGAAGAGAAAATAGACATTTTCAATTATCACTGTATAAGAAATATCCTTGGCTAACAGTGTTTTCTGAGACAAATATGTTAAATTGTTATACCTGTATTCTGTTTAGGGATGAAAATGAGTGTGGTCTGTGTCACACAAAATTTTGATACAGAGTAAGAAGGTTTTTCAGCATATCCAGTAGGCTATTTACAACTTAGCTTCGCCACTGGTGTAGTCAGCTGGTGTGGATCAGGAATGCACCTAGCTCGAGGGTTAGCGCAATAGGTCTAAGTCGCTTTGCTAGGTCACTATAGCCCCCTCCTCAAATTCAGTTCAGTTCAAATTTGAAGGGTTCAGAAGCATAGTGGGCCAAGCGCCATTTACTAAAACCGTAAAAAACAAGGATTAAAATGAAGTTATTACCATAATTCAGTGGAAACATATAGCAAGTAATATAAAGTATACACATTAAAACTAAATGATATGTCAATCTTCATTAAACTATGCTATTCACTTAACTTTAACCCCTCCTTTCTCCGTTTCTTAATAAATGGCGCTTGGCTCACAATGGCACTGAACCCTTCAGTTTTTCTAGCTACATGTCTCAGACATCTTGCTTCGATAACCTAAAAGTGAACAAGAATTTTATTATTTCTAGAGAGTATTTTGATTGAGTGTCTTTGGCTTGATTTTCGTCCTGTTTTATTTTTAAAACTATTTTCACCATGTGCTCAACGATTTCCTTAATTAGATATTCTTCAAAGTTTATTCAAAATCCTTACATAAATTACAACAGAGTCATATGATACAAGTGTACAAAGTAGGTAAATGTGGTTATTATAATTTTAATAATGGCCGTGGCGAATTTATTGAGGAAAGAAGCATCTCCATAGCCTATGCAAGATGACTTACCAACTTAGAAGAGCTATTTTATTTGGCTTTTGAGAAGTAATTATAAATACAAACCGGATTTAAATCAGAAGCTACGCAGTGATTTTGCTATAATTATTTTAGCGCCTGTCGAAGTAGAAGCTTTTCTTGTCTGCCAGCCGATACCTTCCACGGATTAAATCGATTGTGTGGCTGTCGTGATGTATCGATAAAGGACCTTCTTTTCTTCCATCTGTGAATCGTGCATGAAATCAGTTACAGAACAGTTGACGCCAAATAGCTACTCATGTAAAGGTTTGAAATAGGTAATTGAATTTCAGCGTGTTTCATGGGGTTGAATGCCCAATTTCATATATGGAAGCTGAAAATAGTGGCCATAGTAACAGAGTTTTGGTTGTCAGGAAGATAAAGCATTCTTAAAAATGTGTGGAATGTATTTTTTGAACAGAAGGCTGTTCTCTTCCGTGGAAGAATTTTATTGTGTGACTCGCAAACAATCTCAAGTTTTTCGTTTATTGTATTTTGTTTGTTCTATTGTATTGTGAATTCATTATACGTTACTACTAAAATTGGAGCTTAGCTCTGTTGTAGCATGTATTTAAATGAATGAAGGAATGAATAATAAGTAAATAAATAAATTTATACAAAATTTTGGAAATAGTAAGAAATATGTTGTTGCTGACATCTTCTCAATTTTTTATATTAGGATTGATCTTGTAACTTAAATAATATATTCTTACAAATTATCAAAAAACGCAGGTTTATATAACACATAGGTATATAAAATACTTCATACATTCTCAGCGGTCATTTTAGTAATTAATTTACCATGTTTTTCATATATCCGATCGTTGTAGATTAAAACCTGTAGAGAGAGAATAATCTTTAAAATTTATCTTGACTTTCTTGAAAACGAATCGCTGTTAGTGAATGAGAGGTCTTCACATCGAATTAATAAAATTCGTCGATAATGAATTCAGCCTTGCAGGTGCTCCAATTTCAATTCTGTTTAGGGGAGAGTCGGGTAGTATCGGACATCGGGTAATATCGGACAGTGCGTTTCTTTCATCTACCACCATATGGTAGTACCTGAATGACATGGTTACGTTTCTCTATGCGCCATCACAGAAACGTAACCATGTCAATCAGGTACTATCATCGTGTGGTAGATGAAATAAACTCACTGTCCGATGTTACCCGATGTCCGATACTACCCGACTCTCCCCTAATTCTGACTCCGTGTAAGTACATATTTAGTCTATTTTGTTTCCTTTGACTGAAATGTTTCCTGTCTTTTGGTTTCTCTCTTATTTCGAACTGTGATAGTATGTTAATTTTAATATAATTTTAAATGTGCCATATTCATTACAGTGTGTTTTTGTTTTCCATAGTTGCTAACATAATAATATGTTTTCCATTTGCCCTACTTCATTGAAATCAAAAGTTTCAATTAAATAGCTGAAATACATTTACATATTAACAAGTTCGGATATACTTGTCTGTTCAGTTTTATTAATGTCTAATATAATATTAAAAGAACTTCGAGCTACCGGCGTAGCTCAGGCAGTAGCGCGTTTGCCTCCTGATATGGAGCTGCGCTCGGGAATGGATTCTTTTTCCTACGTGGGTTCATTACCTAGTTGAGTTTTTTCCGAGGTTTTCTCCAAGTGTAAGGCGGATGTCAGGCATTTCATGGCGAATCTTCTCCTCATCTCGCCAAATACTATCTGGCCACCACCAATTTCAACGACGATAAATAATCCAGTAGTTGATAGAGCATCGTTAAATAATCCAGTAAAAATAACAACTCCGATCCAACCTAGTACGCCGTATAAAGTTAACATTACTGTATCCTAGTACAGAAGACAAGAAATAATAGTGGTTTATCTTACTGCCTTCTAAGGCTCAGTGTCAAGTCCGTGAACATGTTCATAATTGAAATACGAAGTGAAACAAATTAAAATATTGTATTTATCATTTTGTTCATATGAAGACGAAGGTAGTTCCAATCATGGAAACATTGAGAGCTTTTGTATACTGGTACCGATATTTTATCAGCAATGGAAAAATTTCAAGCTGAAAATTGTAGAAATTATAATATGCAGATGGTGAACACAACGTGTCTTGTTCTGAAGATAATTTACAAATGTAAATAAAAGTATTTCTTCTGAAAAAAATAATAACAATTAAATATTAGAACAAGTAAAAATATATTGAATTAGCTGGGACGCTAATCATGACAAGGAGATCATAAATATTTCCAGACAAAAATAGTTCAAATATTAAATGAAGCATTATTATCTAATGAGTTACAAAACAAAACTCTTCTTTATTGATTAGGCTACACACTTGGGGTTATTTCTGACTTTTTTTCACAACGTTAATGCAAATATAAAGTAATTATAATATGTATAATTCTCGGATTCATCTAGCTAAGTACCATATCGTTATTATAAATTTCACGTACGGTATAGACTGTAACTTCAAATTTCTTAAATAACAGAGTGGAAAAAAGAAAATTTAAGGCATACAAAATTTACGCTTTTCTAACATGCAAAGAAATTTTATCTCTCCAAAAAATACTCTACTTATTAACATGAAACACAGCCCATGCAAGATTTCTCAGAAAAACAATTGGCTTACATTTTTTTACATGACAAAAATATTTAACTCTACAGGAAATATAGTCTAAGATGAAATAATGGCTTCACTGTGAAAACGATCCAGATATTTTTCCCTTTAATATTAACTTTTTATTTGCTAACTATAATAACCACAAACTCGTTAGGAATTGAAACATTTATGTATTTATTTATTTATATAAACGGAATATAATTACAACAATAGCAATGGAAATAAAATAATACAATCAATATAACAAGAGGATAGAATAGTATTAACCAAATTTGAGGACCGAATGAGCAGCGGTCGTGTTCGGTCGCATTTCAGATATATTATTAATATAAGAGGAATATAGAAAATAAAATAAAAATAGAAATTAAATTAAAATTACACTACAGTGAAATTATATAATAAAATATATTACTATCAGAAGAATATAGAAAATAAAATAGGAATTAAAATTAAAATTGCAGCTGCAATGAAATTATATAATATAATATTAACATAGACAAGAATAATATCGTACGTGAATAAAGTAGAACAATTAATGAAAAAATATATATTCCGAAATTATAGAATACAAATATAATAAAGGCTGATTAATTCATACACATAGGCTATAATTTTATTTAATCAAATTGAAGACATTAACACGCTTCTAATTTTCTTATTATATGTTAGTGGGTTACATGTTAGAAGTCCTGGGTATAATTTAGCTAAAGAATTATACAACCGAGGCCAAAATTAATGCTATGCTTTAGACCAGCAGATGTGAAACGTCTAGTTTCTACTAATGTTGAATTATTACTTCGTCTTGTGTCATGATTATGTGGCTGTAATATAAACGTATTACAATTTTCATGATAAAATTTTAACAGAGGATATTTATAAATTTGTTCAATATTAAATACATTAAATTCAGAATAAATTAGTTTTGTTGGATATTGAAAACGTTTCTTCAAACAAATCTTAATTGTTCGTTTTTGTAGTAAATTTAACGGACCAAGATTAATTTTTGTACTTCCACCCCAAACAGTAATGCCATATTGAATGATAGACTGAAAAATGGTCAAATAAACATTTCGTAGAACTCTAATGGCTAAGTAGCATCGGAGATTAGAGAATTTATAAATTGTTTTACCAAGTCTCTTACAAAGATAAGTAACAAATTAAAATGCATAAATAAAAGAAATAAAAAATGAGTACTTCCTGATGCACAAGATGAAATAAAATCTACTTTAAAAAGTAATAAATATTCTCTACAGTAAAATAAACTATATTACAAATAAATATTTTAATATATACAAAAATAATAAATCGAATTACCATACAATTAAATTTAACCATGAAAGATAATCAAGTTCGATAAAGTAGTTACGAGAATGATTGAATTCAGACTACCTCTACAAATTTTTAATTACTGGTCGAGAGGAAGAGGACTGGCAAGATCTTTAAAAATTAGACAGACGACATTTATTTGCTCGTCGAACTTCACTTCCTTGTTTGAGAAACTTTATAGACAGTTTTTTTCTTGATATTGTGTAAACATAAGAAGCTCTTAAAACAGGCTGACTGCCAAGAAAGTCGCAAATCTCAAAACTATATTCTGATTTAGAAAGGAAAGAAAATAGAACAAAAGTACACGAGATAAATACAAGGATTGACTTCTGTTCTGCGAATTCAAGCACAAGTTCCATATATGGAAATCAATTAACACGTAGAGCAACGTAGTTTACAGTAGAAAGAGTCGGCGAAGCAACGGACACTGTTGTGCATTCAAGTCTTGCTGCCAAGCACATTTCATGCTGCTTCAGTTGTTATCCAACGGAGCACAGAGCTGCTCAAAACTAAACTAACCAACACTTTTTCATCTTCCTTCATGCAGACATTCTTCTCTTAAACCCAATCATCCAAAACAAAAAGAATAAAAGTTGCAGTTCTCTTCAGAGAAGAAAGGAGATATGTCTGTTTATTGATATTTGATACCAGTACCTATAAGATACAGGTAAATATTTTGTTTTAATATTTGTAACTGTCTTCAATATATGATAAAATATATATAATCTATTTTGAAGAATTTTACATACAGTAGAATATTCCAAGTAACTCGAGATCATCGCTTTAGGTAGCATAGAATGATTTAGTACACGGAGTACAATAATAATAATAATAATAATAATAATAATAATAATAATAATAATAACAATAATAATAATAATAATTGAGTGGAATAAACTTCCAGTTGTCTTTTAAATAAGCGAAACCGAGTCCTCAGAGCCCTAGATCATATATACCCAGATTGCTCGGCCTTGTAGGTTTTGACGGTAACAACTTTTGTCAGGTTTACTATGCTGTCATCTAGTTGTTACATAAGGAGTCACGTCATAACTCCCATTTGAATTGCATTAGCGACTGTACTGTCGTCTCGTGTTCGTTTATGGCGGACGGGTGGCGATCCTGGCGGTTGTTCTCTTCAAAGTGCTATCGATTTTAACAAAGAGACGATCTGTCTGTTATATATTATGATCAAGGAATAGAGCTCAATGTTTGGTTACATTTATACATTTGTGAGCACACTTTTTCTAGCATGAATGCTATTAAGAATGAATTACTTTCAACAATTACAGATGCACATCTTGCTAATATGAATTTTCTGTGCTCATCAAAAATTGCATCCGATATTGAGAAATTGTTAAATGTAAAACAAGTTCGAAAATCAAATTAACATTGCAGATGTACAAAATTCATTGGAATGTTTTTATTAAATACTGTAAGAAGTATTTTTATGATAAGTCAGTGTTAAAAAAGTGTAATTATGTCATGGTCTTTCAAAATAAAAAAAGCGAATGATAATTTAATGACTTTAAAAATGATTTTTAATACACTTATCTGAATATTCTACTAAAATTTACAGATATACAGCTTAGATTCAAAATAGTTGTTAATATAAATTTAGATAAATGGCCCTTCAAATACTTTTTATAAATTTACTGGCTAAAGTCACCCTCGGTAGCGTAGTTGGTATAGCGCTGGCCTTCTGTGCTCGAGATTGCGGATTCGATCCCGACCGAGGTCGATAGCATTTAAGTGTGTTTAAATGCGACAGGCTTATATTAGTATATTTACTGGCATGTAAAAGAACTCCTGCGGGACAAAATTCCGGCACACCGGCGACACTGATGTAACCTCTGCATTTGCGAGCGTCGTTAAATAAGCCATAATTTAATAATTTTTTACTGACTCAAGCTCAAAATACGTTGGCTACCCTTGGCATAGAACAGGGTGGAATTAAACGTATTAGTAATAGGCCTAATGATATAGTACGGATTATATTGTAAGTGTTAGTGTATCTGGTATTATTCCGTGTGATGACATTTGACCTACAACTAAGGACCATGCGGCGAAATGGACAAAATATGAAGCATCCTAAAGAATCAGTGATGGCACAGTTCTCTAGTTCACACATGACTCTTGGGATCCTGTTCACAAAAATCAACGGCATTTATGATCTAATTGACATTTGCTGTACTTATCTAAGCGAGGTATAGGTTTCAGTCGGCATAATGAAAGTGTATTTTTTCGTTGTTTTTCTGAATGTATGTAAGCATGTGGGCGCATTCATATACTCATTATAAGAATATGTTTTTATGAATTAGCTTATTTTATCATCCTATTGAGCCTCTCCACAAGGAAATTGTTAGAATATCCGCCTATAGGTATATTATCATTAGTTATTGTAATACTGTTTATTATTATTATTATTATTATTATTATTATTATTATTATTATTACTTGTTAGTATTATTGTTTATCATCATCATCATGCTATGAGTTTTTACATAATTAAAGTTTGGTTTAATAACCGTGTAATTAATTTAATATCAGACACTTCCATGCAGAATATTCAGGAAGCGTCTTGTTAAGGAATGCGTGCTGAGAATTTCTGAGTCGCTTAACCTGCATATTAGGCTCGTCACTCTTATAGGTAGTCAGCCAGACGGTCTCTTATAACTAGCGGTCGGTCGGTGGACCTTGTCATCTGATAAAAAAACACAAAGGAACGAAATATTAGAATTATAATAAATTATATAAGTTTGAGGCCAAGCAATAACCTAGTCAGATGTAGGTCTCAAGTTTTCTGTTCTAATTTGTTCCATAATTTCTCCCTTAATTACTTATAAATACTCTACTGAATAGTTTAAAAGGGGAACGTTAAGGGGTGTTGGTCGTTAACAAGAGCAGCAATTGCAATTTTTTTACTAAAGAGCGCTCTCTTTCGAAAAATGTTATATAAAGGGTGATTCACGAGGATTTACCGTCCCTTACGGAGCTTATTTCCGAAGACACTCTGAGCAAAAAATATCACATAAACATTTGCCCTAATCTCAATATTTTCGGAGTTACACTAATTTGAAATTGTTTGTAAAATACCATTATTCCTGAGTTTTAAGGTTAAAAGAATATTACATAATATAAAGCATGAACTATTCAGGAGTATCATTTTTTTAGTTAGCTGATATTCTGAAGTTAAAAATGTGTCGTGAATTCCATAGTTGCTTCGTACAGAATTTTTTTTCGATTTTTTTAATTACAACATTACATTTTCTTACGCATTTACCACAAAAAGTGTTACAAATCACGCTACTCTTGTTAGTTATTCAAGACTGTATATTAGGATGCAGAATTAAACTATAAAGAATCAAGTTCCTAAAGTCGTATGATTTGTAGCAATTTTTGTGATGAGTACGTAAGAATGATGGCATTTTTAGTTGAAAATTGAAAAACAAAATCTGCACAAAGCAACTGACAACACATTTTTAGTTTCAGAACACAAGTCAATTAAAGAAATGATACTTCTGAATAGTTCATTTCTATTTGTAATATTGTTTTACCCTTAAAACTAAAGAAAAAAGTATTTTACAAACAACTTCAAATTAGTGTAATTCTGAAAATATTCAGTTTGGGACAAATTTTTGTATGACTTTTTTTTTTTGCTCAGAATGTCTTCGAAAATAAGCTCCACAAGTGACTGTAAATCCTTATGAATCACCATGTATAATTTATATTATGTATTCCGAAAATATTTCTTTTCATTAAAAGTGCTTATTCAAAACGTGTCATCGTAATGGCCAGTCATATATATATATATATATATATATACGTAACTCTAATCGCTGTTTTGCCAAAACTGCATTTATAAAGTTATTAGTATCTACACTTTGTAGAAAAAAAACTAACATAGATTTATGGAAACTTCAGGCTATTTTAACAGATGTATAATAATGCTTCCCTTTCAGATTTGTTGAAATGTATTGCAATAAAATTTATTATTTTGACCTACCTTGCATTTAATGAGACGAAAAGTAAATGAATTATTAAAGAATTAAAATATGTCCCTTCTAGTGATTCTTAGTCCACGTAATTAAAATTATTTGAAATCAGAAATGTGGGAAAACAGATAATTGTACGGATGAATGTGCATGTACCAGTTAGGCCTATTAATAAAAACTTATTTATGTTATTTTTTCAGTAAATAGAACAATGCATCAGATCTGGTACATATTTAAAGAGTAGAAGGAGGATATAATAAACAAAAATATCATATACTTGTGAGTATTAGAACTTAAGCTACGACAAAATAAAATATAGTTATCTTTTCACAAGTTCTGCATGACTTAACCAACTCTCCTTAATGAAATTAAGTTTTTACAAGACTGTTGTTTAGTCAACTATTTGAAGACAGGTCTGAACCTCACAAGTGATACCAACAAATCACCACTTAAGAGGTAACTAGGCCACAAGACAATGGAATAGGATGGTCTGTTCCTTTTCCCTTACAACAGGAATAGAGATACGTTGAAACGAGAGCCCTATTCTTCTGTAGTTCAGTGTTGGCGCGGAGGTTTATTATTTCGGAAACTTAGGTTCGATTTCGACATTGGAATAAAACTTGTGTTGAACAAAATACGAGGGTGTGAGTTACCCAGAAGCACGCTCGTTCCCAGCATTACAATGTTACTCCACAAACAATTCTCATTTCTTTTCATGATGTGTATAATAACAGATGGAGATGATGAGGCATATTATTTCCCTATGCGATACTGATGAACGACACCGAAGATTGCCTACAACGAGATCCAATTCTTCTTACTTATCTCCATCGTATTTTCGAGGGTGAAAATCCACCCATCTAAGTTACAACTTATCTCTTCCTCCTAACTTAGTTAATCATCACAATATAAGAGTATGCATCCTTCACAGTGCAGAGAACTCCGGTCCATTTCATCGCGGATAAAAAAAATTACGCTAAACAAAATATCTTGAGGCCATAGATCCATATTCATTTACTTAAAATTAATTATTGTGTAAATAAAAAGTAATGTTGCGTGAATATTTGTGTATAACATTTGTGTTTTTGTACTAAAATCTAAAAGCCTTTAAGGAAATTAATGCAATTTTAGAGACATTTCGATGTTTTCCCTATATTTCTTGTGATTGATTTGTAAACATTGCATATGAGCTTAACCTATGAAGGAGTTTACAGAATAAATCTTGTTATTGCAAACGACATAACCTGTCACATTGTACATTTGTGAGGTGGAAAGCGAAAAGGGTCCTCTTGTAGCAAATTTAAGATTTAGAGTTCATTTTCAATTCAGCATTAAATTCTGAAAATTTTGATACGAAATTTAGATTTCTAAATAAGAAATTGAGTGAGTTATGGCAGTTTGAATATTTGTTACGGAAATGAGGTGTTTTGAGAAAACAAGCTTTAAAGTTTTACATTGTCACCATCAATATAATTTTACTTATTTAAGAAACTTTTAAATCGATATGAGCTTGTACAGAACAAACTAAGCTATAATAATCGACAAAATACCGAATTCGATGTTTTCGACCCTAACCATCCATTTTCCTTGTACTGAATATTTTATTTCTCCGGCTTTTCGCTTTCTGCCTGACATTTTATGTGGTAACTGAAACAACTGTTACTTATGTTATAATAATATTAATTGTAAACTTTTACACATTTTCTTCCTCCTTCATAAAATTTGGCGATAAATTCTCTACCCGATTCTCCTTATTACCCCATTAATGCATTTCGAAGTAGTAACCACTCGTCAATCAGTTGCGATCTCTTAATAATATTGTGTCTTCCTGGAAAAGTTTCTTTGATCTATCGAGCTTGCCATTATGTAATGTAAGATAATTTATTGTGGGGAAATACGGTAATGTGTGACACAACACGCCTGTTTCTTCTTATCTATTAGCCTAGGTTTCTCAATGTTTAATGTTTATATATATCACAGAATTAATATTTAAATTATTCCATTATTATTATTATTATTTTTATTATTATTAATGTTATTGTTATTACTATTTCTTACCAATGTTTATTATTGTCTCACTAACATTACTTATCCAACTTTCATTATTTGCTTTCACGTTGTTTTATGGTCTAGATCAGGAGTCGTCATTTCAGTGCACTATGGTGCAGGTACAGTTTGCTCGCTAGCCCAGTTCTATTCCTTAGACATCAAGGGTGCTATACATAGACATTTCGCAGCACGCGAGCGTACTAAGATAGCCCCGGCTATCCACTGGTTACTTGTACAGAATTCAAATCATAGCCTATCGCTAACACTGGTTTATGAATACGAAAAACGCTGATCATCCACCGGAAACCCGCGCTAAAAATGTCTATGAATACGGCCCGAACTGTGCAGCAGGAGTTGACGAGAAGGATTCAGGTGATTGCAGTGGCGTCCGTTCACTTTTTCAACCCTTCTAATCAGTCTCTAATAATTACAATTAAAATAAAGACGGAAGAAGCATGTGCTTAATTTATTTTAAGAGGAACTGTGGAATAAGTAAATCACTTTTCAGTTTAAGACAAGAAACCAGTTGTATTTTTCCGTTATGTATTGTAACGGTTTTGAAAGTAAATAGTACTTTTTTCATATTAAAGTAATTGAGAACTTATAGACCTATAATACATTTTCACTGTTACAAAATATTAAACAAATCGAATCCCTTAGTAATATTTAAATCATGTCATCCTATTCCTTTGTTCAGTGTCGTCAATAAAATAAAATAAATTATTCATTTTTTTTATCCGACACTATATATCACAAAACCAATTATTTGTTGTTATGTATAACATACAAAACATATCGTCGTTTCTGTTACAAGACTGAAGAAGGCCTAAATTATTTTATTACAATGTAAATAACAAATGATAAAAATTATTTTCGCTGATCATTAGCATTGGTTTTCCTGGATTTTTTAATTCGTTTTTCCCTCACTAACTTGTCAATGTTAGGTGTCAATGCTCGTGTAGAACACAATCGAAGAAGACATTGTAAATTATGGTCAGAAATTTGGCTTCTGTGTTGGCTTGGCTCGACACACTGCACACTACTAGGGGAGCTGCAGGTAAGCCCGGTCAGTTGGGAATGCCGGTCACCTCTTTATCTCCAAAACAATAATTCGATTTTGTCTTCCGACTGATGCTGCACTTTTGGAAGGATGACATTAACTATGTGCAAGACTCTTTTTGTAGTAGTTGAAGCCTAGCTGTTACTAGGAGTGCTTGTATGTTTTCATTGATATTCTTGTAAATCAAAAGGAACTTCAGGCTGCTGCTGTAATTAATTAATCTTGTTTTATTTAATACTTTCACACTAGGAATATACCCATACATGTTGCTAGTCAATGAGTAGCAGTTTGATATTGGTACCTACATTCATTAATTTATGGTTGCATTTTTACAAACTGTCTGCAATGAAGGCAGTACCGGTCAACTGACCGCCATTACCTTCACTATACCGGCATTATCTTCGTATGAATATAACATTTCGAAATGCAGCTAATGCATTATGTCAAGTGATATAGTTTCATTCGTAATAGTTCATGCGTTTAATATTACTTATTTATTTTTATTAATTATTTATTCATTAGTTAATTAATTAATTATGTATCTGTGTATCTAGTCGTCTATTTATTTTTGCATTTCCTTGAGATGGTTAGCAAATACAGGCGTAAGACAAACAGAGGCAGCTTAACAGCAGAAGATCTTCAGAGAGCCCTAAGAGCAATGCAGGCTGGAAAGTCCATCAGGTCAGTGTCGAAGTCTACTGGAATCTCCTTCTGCACACTTTAGGAGAGGATAAGTAAACAGAACTATAATGATCCTAAATTAGGAAAAAAAGTGAATTTTTACTCCTGCCCAAGAAGCAGAAATGTGCAACCAGTTAAAAGTTTTGGCAAATTCCTTCTATGGTCTTACGCCAAACGATGTAAAGCGTGCAGCCTTTGAGTTTTCTAAGGAAATAAAATAGAACATGAATATACATTCTCCATAGAAACAAAAATGGCAGGACGTTATTGGCTTGAAGGTTTCCTGAAGCGAAACCTTGCTTTGTCTTTGAGAAAAACAGAGGCAGTAAGTATTAACCGCATTAAAGGTTTCAATAAGGAAGAAATTCGAAATTTTACACTAATCTTGAGGATGTTTTTCTAAAATATGGATTCTCGCCATCACATGTCTACAATGTAGACGAAAGAGAGAATGGAACCTGAAACTATTTTAACACCCAAGGGCCAAAAACGAGTAGGTGCATCTACAAGTGCAGATCGTGGCACAAACGCTACTGTGATGTGTGCCATGAGTGCTGCTGGGAACTATATTTGCCCGATGTTTATATTTGGTTGGAAAGGAATGTGTCCGACTCTTGAAAAAGGCGGACCTCCTGATGCACTGTACAGCTGTTCCAAAAATGGATGGTCCAATGAATTTTCTTGAAGTGGTTGGAACATTTTGCTCACCACTCCCGTCCTACTCTAGAAAACCCTAACCTTCTGATCCTTGACAACCATTACTCACATTGCACCTTAGAGGCATATGAATTCTGCAAGGTAAAAAGTACTGTTATGGTTTCATTGTCACCCCACACTTCTCAGAGAACCCAGTCACTTGATGTGACATTCTTTGGAGCTCTCAAGACGGCATTGAATAAGGAGTGTGACATCTATATGAAAATGAACAACTAAAAGTGTATCAGACCTGATGATCTTGCCAGAGTTGCAAACCTAGCAAATGTTTTTTGTCAGATTTTGAAGCAACAGGAATTTTCGCTTTAATTCCCAATTTGTCTCCAGATTCTGCTTATTATAACCCTGATCTTCACCCAGCCACATCACAGAATAATCCCTCTAATCAGTCAAATATCTGCTCATCTGATCCTGTTTCTGCTCCACCTGAGTGTAATGTTGCAGTCAACCGTTTCTATATCTGTCAGTGAAACACCAGGAGAAAAGAAAAAAAACGCAATTACATACAAATCAGTATTTCCGAAATTTTGAAAGCGGTATCAGCTGGACCTATTACAGTACATCAAACGGTAGAAGATCAGGAGGAACAAAAAAGCAGCACTCTGAAGTACTCACTTCTACATCTATGAAGAAAACGTTTGAGGCTAAAAAACAGAAGAAACTGTCGCAGAAAGAAGAAAAGAAATACGATCCTAAAAGGTCTGCTGCGAAGAGATCTGATGCAAAGAAAAAACTCCCAAAGAAGTTGTTTGAATCTTCATCAGAGGATAATGATCTAGTCATGTGTGATAACAGTGATGATGAACTGAGAGTGACAGAAAGAAGTGCTCTCTGTGCAATGATTATGGTATCAAGCTGCTGAAAGTGGGTACCTGCAGAGTTTAGTGGTTGTGATAGTGACAAAGGGGTATGAATGTGACTAGTGTCTTAACATGACTGATTAAATTCCGTTCAGAGACCTACGAAAAACGTTTAACTATATCTGTAACTGAAAAAATATAAGACTGTGTTTCATGTAACTTCCTTAGGCGGATTTGTAGCTAATAAAATATTGTATACAGTTATTTTGTTTTATTTTAATATAATTTCTAACTGTTTTGAAGAAATACAGATATAAACATAAGATTTTTAATTTACATATTCATTATAACATCGTTTTTGTGTAATTCCATTGATTGGTACACTCATTGTAACGTAGAAAATAATAAATAAATCATATAATAGGTTGTTCCCTTTAAATTCAATTGTAAATTTCATGACCGTTATTACCTTCATGTGCTGGGAATGCCGGTCAATGCAGTGGTCTTTAATTAAGGAATTTATATAAAAATTAGCAACTGTTTGTAAACTGTAAATAGATGCAGTTGAAAGTGGATAGTTCAACAGTTCTAATGCCTTCGCTAAAATTCAAATTGGATTATTAGTTGTCTGGTACAGTCACATTTTGCTTAGGTGACCGCCATTGCCTGCTTCTCCCCTTCCTCCTCAGCCAGCGTCTCGGCGCTCCGAACTAGTATGCAGGACAGTTGACGATGGCTGGTCTAAATATTAATTTAATAACTATGTACCAATTGTATTCAATTAGAATAATTATTTATTTAATTAATTATTAGAATCTGGCTGGAAGAGAAGGCCTACTGGCCTAAGATCTGCCAGATTAAATAAATGAACTTCTTCCTTCATCTTCTAAATATAATAACAATAAATGTTCCTAACCAGATATTTTGAGTATATGCTGTATTGTTTGATCTGAAACTATTTTTTGCGCAAAAAAATCGAGAAGAAAGTCTTCGGAAACAATTTCGGGGAAGTTGCCATTTTCTACAGATTTTTTCGTACCGGTATACAGAGAGAAATTAGCAAATTTCACATTAATGCTTAAGAGTTCCAGTGACTCTGGAGCAGTCAACATGAATAAAATCTGAGCAATAGTTTAGATGAAAGATTTATAAATAGATAAACACCCAGACTGTATGTGAACAATCAATTTTTCGATATCAAAGACGTTCGAAACGTGTAAAGATTTTAGTCTTTTTAATAGTCACATATCTGTTATAGTAAAGTAATTTCTTTCTAACTCAGAAACGACAAAGTTTATATTAATTTTCGTAAGTCATTCATGTGTGCCTCTTGTAAGTCTTCAATTATTAAAAAAGTTCGGACCTAGTAGAGAAATTTCAAAAGTTTCCAGTTTACATCGACTATCCTCTAATGGAATTGTGATGGTATATTATTTCAGATTCTGTTAACTAGAGCAATTTTTCACGTAATAACGAAGCAAGTGCAGTTATACGCAATGTTAGGCTATAACATTTTACTGTACAATCAAATATTTTAAGTGTTGCTTTCTCCATAACAATTTCAATAAAGCTATTCTGCTAAAACAAGCTTTCAATCATCATGAAAGTTTTTATTGTCCTTTACATCCATTGCATACTAATACTAAGATGATTTCCACTGTGCGCTAACAGTTTACAGTTGACTTATTGGAATGCCGACAGAAGAAGTATGTGCGGAATCTTGGGATAAAGAAGGCGCACATTCTGTGTAAGTTAATAATCAGTAGTAGAAGGTTTGTTTAAATGAATCAATCAGCCATTGACAGCTTTACGATTACGATACGAAGCCAAGACAAATAGCGACTCTGTTCAAACGAAACATTTTTGCTTGCTGTGATAAATTAATTGCATCATGATATCTCTAGATGATCAAGTCAGACCTGAATTCTCTTGAATCGGTCGAAACACGTTCATTCCTTGGAATTTGTCCTATGCTTCGTTCTTACATATCAAGGAACAGACTTATTACACAGATTTTGAAATATGTTTACATAAATCAAAATGGCGTCTATAGGACAGACACAGCACGTGACGAATTGAAGACGGATGTCATGTATTTATAATTGTAACTTTAAATTATGTTGATGATAATTTATAATATGTTATTTAACGAATCTGTATCTACAGCGCACTCCCAGTAAAATACTGTCGTATGTCGAAAGTTACATATTATTTCCGTAAATTTTTTCCAACACTGTTTTACTGGTCGGAGGTATGGAATTCTAATAATAAAATAGTAAATTATTAAAAGGTTTTGGTACCTGTTTATTAAAATATACAGTATTGGCAACAGTATTTTTCTAGGAAATAGCGTATCTTTACAAATCGTAATTTTCGAGTTCCGACACTATTTTACTGGGAATGCGATATAGTTCAGGTGGAATTAGTGATAGCGGGATAGTATTTCGGCGAGTTGAGTGCGAGGAATCATCAAGAATTATTCGACATTCGTCTTACAGTAAGAGGAGTCCTCTGGATAAAATCAAACCAGGTAATCGGTATAAAAGGCATTCAAACCCACGCCCGAACGTAGCCTTGTAGCACGACTTAAGGCTCATTCACAATAAAAATTAAACATAACGTAAGCGTTAACTTAACTTTACAGTAAAATTAAGAAGTCATACCATCATTCACGATGGGAACATAAACATAACGGCAAACATACTTGGTAACCATGGAAACATAACAACGACGCCATTTCCTCATATTCTGTCGTATACTTCAGCGCTCCACGATTGTGTTCTGTTTGCAAATCACGTAAGCATAGTCTAAGCATGAAAGTTTGGAGTTTGCAAACTTTCATGTTAACGTCTTACGGTAATGTTTATGTCAATGCTTATGTGAATCATTGTGAATGATCCCATTTGGTAGCCTGGGGGCAAACTTCTGTGTTTATGTTACGGTTATGTTTAATTTTCATTGTGAATGGGCCTTTACACTCGTTACACCTAAACAACGCGAATGGGCTTGTCGGTAATATTACAGATAAGAAAGATTATTCTTTTCGTCAATCTGGTTTACCTGTTTTGAGTTTTCATGAAATACATGTTCCAGGCAACGGTTCCCAAATAACATTTTCACAAATGAAGTGTGAAATGCATCTTCTCGAACCAGAATGCCACCTGAGAGGAAGTACTAGCAGACTGTATGGCTTAATATACCATTAAGGATGACGGTATTAATACGACTGTATAGTGAACTGTTGGTATTTTTCATTCTCAAATGTTATATATTTTAAGGTTTAAAAAATGGAAGTAGATTCATGACCTAGGACATTTACATTCGAAAAGGAAAAATATAAAAATGCAAATTGAAATAATACAACAAAGTACAAAATATATGAGATTTATAAAATAAAACCATCTTCCCTTCAATAAGGGTGACCACAAGGGTCCAGAAAACAAATACATATATAAACGTTTACAATGAAACCACATACAACAAATTTCAAAAGAAAATTAAAGTGAATCATGTTACTTGAAATAGAGATGAAATTGCAAAATTTGAATCGAGTCCTTTAGAATTTCTCTAAGGATTTTCTCAACATTGTAAAATGTGAATCCCTTTGATTTCAAAAGGTTACAGGTGTATTTTGAGATGGTACCACGAACTGCAAAAAGAAGTCCGTTTACTGATCAACGATTAGCCATGATGTTATACTGCTTGCTAAAATAAGGAATGCAACGTTCATAGACGATTCTGTTTTCATCATCAGTCATTTTTGGCTGTTATGCATCTCTTTCAGAACTGATAATCTGTATGTCTAGTCCTCCACCATATTTCATAAAAATTAACAAGAATCTAAGTTAATCTCGGTTAATAGTGTTGAATTTAAAGTACTTCATAGAACCATGCGATAGCGGAAAGGGTAGCTGAGGAGGCAAATGAAATCTACAATTAAAGTTTGAATGGGAATTTTTAGTTTCTTAGCTATCAGTAAGATTTTGTATGTGGTCCTGCGCGAAATTTACAGAAATTTGTTGCCACGTAGGATATATGGATTTCGTAGTCAATAGTAAATAATATAAGCCAAATATTTTCTTACTAATGACTATTATCGAAGAGAACACTTTGCCTGGAACAATACGTTCAATAGGAAAGAAGGAATGAAACTGTATTCAAGAAATTAAAGGGTGAGAAAGGAGGCAAATAAACTACGCAAGTTAAGTTTGAATTATGTCGCGTAATAACTTCTTTATTGAACCACTCTGAATTAGACACTATGTGCAAAACTTGGTAGTTGATACATTATAGTAACGGTGAGGAAAGAACCAACTTCTGACAACTCCGTAACTACTATTCTAGAACTCCCTTCTATTGCCTACCCGCTTGGACCAGCCAATAGGAATTAAATTCGTTACTCGCCTTTCCGGCGTCACAAAGAAAATGAACACGGCGTTGACACATAGATTCTTAGCTCAGATGTATTGTAAACACTTCCGCACTTATCAGTATTAAATATTAAACCTTTGCCTGCCTGGTCTTCCGTCTGCTCTCTGCCTCAGAGGTGAGGAGGGGGAATGCTGCTAGCTGCAACACAGCGCTCTGGCCCTGTACCTTTCACGTGCTTCACGAGGAATACCAGAAGTCGGTTGATTCTTTCATTGCGGCAAGTATAGTTTTCTCGAATAAATTCGCGAGGTAAAGGTGAAGATTTACTTGTGTGTATATGTACTACTGAATATATATGGCTTGCTTTGTTATTCTGGGTGGTGGTCTTTCATCGTGCAGCATGACAGGGAGTTCTGCTGATTATTATATGACTCATGTTTCTCATTTTATTAAAATTGGGGATGAGAAAAGAGCCCAATTGTTGAAGGAAAGTGATGGTGATGACGAGGAGAGGAGGAGGAGGGTGAGAAGAAAAAGTTCAAATAGAATTATGTTAATGATTCTAGTGGGTTATTAACAGGGAAAGGATTTATATGTAAATACATATTTACTTATAAAGCTAATATAATTTATATTTTGCATTATCTTTATGTTTCACAATGTGTAGGGTTGAAAAATCCTACTTTTATTTTCCATATTTTTCCATATTTTAGAGTTTAGTACATATTTTCGTTAATTTCCATATATTTTCCATATTTCATATAAAACAGTCCATATTATATTAGGTTTAACAATAAAACAAAACAAAATTCCATTAACTTTTAAAAATACATTTCAACAATAGAGATTTAAACACATGTTCAGTAATCCCTTTAACATCAGAGTTATTTGAAAATTAGCAGTCCTATCAACAATGGGAAAGTAAGTTACAAAACTGTATTAATTTAATTTAAAATTTTTAACAGACTTCAGTTGTGCAGCTCAACAGTTAAATGCCAGTCAGAGTACACATAGGTTCAGTTTTGTAAATCATACTATAAAGACGGTAAATATGCCAAAAGTACGTCATTCAGTCAATTTAAAATCAAAACTAACAAGTTACATTTCAGAATTTAAAGAAGATGGTTTATCAACTGACAATAAAATATTATTTTGTAATTTGTGTCAGTGTGCAGTATCATCTACACAAAAGTTCCTGGTGCAACAACACATTACAACTAGTAAACATCAGGCCAACAAACAACTAAATTCCAAGCAGAGACAATTGTTTTTAACACAACCAACAACATCGAATGTAAGATCTGAGTTTAACATCGACCTGTGCCGTTCTCTCATCTCTGCTGATATTCCTCTCTACAAATTAAAGAATAAGGTCTTCAGGGAATTCCTTGAAAAATATACTCAACATACAATCCCGGATGAGTCAACACTTAGGAAGACGTGTGCTCCATCCATCTACGATGAGACAATACAGAAGATAAGAGATGAAATTAAAGATAGTTCAATTTGGGTTTCCATTGATGAGACTCCCGACAAAGAAGGTAGACTTGTTGGTAATGTAGTTATCGGTTTGTTAAGTGAACAATATTCTGAACGAATTCTTTTACATTGTGATGTTCTAGAAAAGTGCAATAACAAAACTATAGTTAAACTGTTCAACGAAGCTATGGGTATCCTGTGGCCAAAGGGTATTATGTACGATAATGTGTTATTCTTTATTAGCGATGCTGCCCCTTATATGGTCAAAGCTGGACAAGCATTATCTGTTGTATATCCTAAATTGACTCATTTTACTTGTGTGGCGCATGCATTTCATCGTGTGGCAGAAGTGGTCAGAGACAATTTCCCTAAAGTAGATTTGTTGATTTCATCAGTGAAAAAAGTATTTCTCAAAGCTCCCAGTAGAGTTAACGTGTTGAAAGAAATGTACCCTGAAATTCCATTGCCACCAAAGCCAATTTTAACTAGATGGGGTACATGGCTAGAAGCAGTTGAATATTATGCCGAACATATAGACTCTATTAACAATGTTCTCCTTGCATTGGACTCTGAAGATGCAGTCTCAATTGATACTGCGAAAACAGTTACCTGTGACATAAGTGTGAAGAATGACTTAGCTCACATTCAGCATACATTTTCATGCATCATAAAAACGCTCAAAAGTCTCCAAAATAGGCACCTTTCACTATCTGAAAGTTTTGAAATTATAAATAGTACTGTGGAACAACTGAATCGTGGTAGAGGTAAAGTTGCAGATGCAGTAAGAGCTAAGGTGGACACTGTACTTTCAAAAAACCCTGGATATGAAAAACTACAAAAGGTTGTTGCTGTGATGAGTGGTGAATCAACAGTGAAGATTAACTTGGACTTATCCCCAGCAGACATTGTGAAATTGAATTATGTACCAGTTACTTCTTGTGACGTCGAACGCTCTTTTAGTCAGTATAAATCTATCCTCAGAGACAATAGAAGAAGATTCACTTTTCAGCACTTGAAAGAAATGTTTGTAACCTATTGTTATGGTAACAGACAATAAAAATTGTGTTTTGTTGAAACTACATTGGAAGATAAGGTACGTCCATTATATTTTTTGTTTAGTTTGATTAAAATGTACCAATATTTAACGTACATAGTCATTTTTTTATAATTTTAAGTCCATATTTAATTCCATATTTTGGTAAAAATCCATATTTAATTCCATATTTTGGTAAAAATAACTACATATATATTTACATATTTCATATATTTTTAGTCCATATAAATCCGTTCCCTGGTTATTAATGTGAATAAATAAAACGTTACGAAAAGTGCAATATCTGACATCATTTGCTTAGCAACGACAGTGACTTAGCACGCCACACTAGTCCGACGACACCTACTTAGCAAAGGATCAAGCTTTTCCATTGATATGGCGTTTACTAGAGTAATGGACTTAATTTCTTGTATGAATTTTATTTATTACACCTTATATCTTATAATAGACTCATACTAACGGCTCTTTCAATAAAACAAATTATATTAAACACAGTAATTCCATGAATACTTGTACAGATACATGGTAGGGCTATGCATTCCACAAAGAAACAAAGGGGAAAGATAATTAATAATGCAACAGATAAATTGCATTAAATTTATTTCACTCTCCATCATCATATTCCTTATAAATAAATAGGAACCAATAATTTCTTAAGGGGTTAGGTACAGCTTACAGTACTAAAAGTTTGGAAATATTCAAAATTTTTCCTTCATTACTGTATCTTGTACAATAATGAAAATTAGAACGTGTAAAACACTGTCCTTCTGCTATATGAAAAAAATATTTTTACGATTAAAAAAAATTGTTTACATTTTTTTTTTTTTCAAAATTCAGTTCACTGTACAGTGATGAAGCGTTTCCCACATAACTCAAAAACTATCCAACATTATGTGATGAAATTTTTTGTGTCTATTTATGCATTGTGTATTTACAATATGATGCAAAATCACTTCTCTGTATTTGATAGATTGTCTGATAAAGATAAAATCATTTTAAAAAATGGTCAAATATCAGTATTTTCTTCTAACAAAAAATAAAAAAAATAATTTTAAAAAAATTATTAAGGAATGTAGTTTAAAGAACATGATATTGTAAACATGAGTTTCAGCAATAAAATAAAAGAGAGAACATGAAAGAGTTAACAAGTTTATGAGTTATGAGGGAACGCTTTATCACTGCACAGTGAACTCCCACCATTTTGAATTTTGAAAAAAAAAAAAAAATATATATATATATATTTTTTTTTAATCATAAAAATATTTTTTTCAATATAGCAGAAGGACATTGTTTTACACATACCAATTTTCATTATTTTACAAGATAGAGTAATGGAGTAAAAACATGTTTAATATTTCTAAACATTTTACAGCTGTAAGCTGTACCTAATCACTTAAAAATCTAAATATCACAATAACACCAGACTAAGAGCAAAAACGTTGCATGCAATTATAAATCTCCTGTCGCTTTTTTCACAATTTTTTGCGAATATACTTCAGTATTTATTTCTAAACTCTAAACGTAACACAGCATTCTTACTTGTCTTCCTTTCAATGAAATACTTAACGCCAACAAAAACTATATAAGAGAATAACATATTTCGTCTCGGTGCATGAACCTCCCCCGTTCCTAAAAGCGTATCAGTAATTGCTTACAACCACATTGAGCTTCAAACAATAAAATATTACCTTCAGATACAAACCACAATATCCGCTAAATTTGGTCGAGTTAAATTGTATGGGAAAAGAAGGCTGCATAACTATTTGAGTATCCATACTATTTGAGTGCGTATAACTCGGATGCCTATTACTAACAATGTTAAGGGCTTTCAATACATTTACATTTGTACGCATGTCATAGGAAATGCTGATCGACAAGGCTTCGGTAGCAGGAAAGATTGAAGGATACAGAACAGAGGCTGACGGACACACGGGCTGATAGACGGATGGATGCCTACTGTAAGATTGAACGATAAAGAAAACTACTACCATTATATGTTACTTACAGGGTGTTTCGAAAACACTAGATACTAGTTTGATATTAGTACCATCAAGAAATGCTTCTGAACGCCTATCTACGCAAGCGAGTGCCTTCATATGTTGATTTGAATTTGTGGACACACAACCACTATTCCTAGAATGTATCGGTGTATAATTTCAACAACAGAGAAGGCAGTAGATTATATCCTCCTAGAAACAGGCTACAATAATAGATCTAAAAGCTTAACGAAAGAGATGAAAACATGTGGAAAACTTCAATTGGTAAAAATAGTTCCGATTATGTCGAAACAAGGAGTAGCCTCTCATCTCTTCACTGATCACCTGCAAGAAAATTGATTCCCAGAAGGACTTATATCAATTTAAAGACCTGAAAACTTCATAATACGTAGTGCATGTGACAGTATGCGGAAGCTCAAGCAGTTGGGTCAAGTCAGTGTCTTCAACTGTCAGTCATCCTATGAAGAATGCGTAAAGTTTCAAGTAATAATAATAATAATAATAATAATAATAATAATAATAATAATAATAATAATAATAATAATAATCATATGGTATATTTATTATCGTTCACAGACAAAAAAAGAAAAATATACATACATATATTATAATCAATGAAGCCTTACATTACATAATTTATAATTTACATAAAGATATACCATTTTTAATATAATTTATAAACTTAACTATTCAATCTAACATATTTTACACTAGCGACTAGTTTTGGCTAACGAGATATTTTTCTATCAATTATTGTCAACAATAATAGCTGTTTCAGGTTTCTCAATGTTTAATGGTTATATATATATATATATATCACAGATAAATATCTAAATTATCTCATCATTATTATTATTATTATTATTACCCTATTATTATTATTATTATTATTATTATTATTATTAATATTATTATTATAACTATTTCTTACCAGTGTTTATTATTGTCACACTAACATTAGTTATCCAATTTTCATTATTTACTTTCATGTTGTTTTATGATCTAGATATTAATGTAATAACTATGTAAGCAAATGTATTTAATTAGAATTAGAGTCTGGCTGGGCGGAAGAGAAGGCCTACTGGCCTTAGCTCTGCCAGATTAAATAAATAAATAATAATAATAATAATAATAATAATAATTATTATTATTATTATTATTATTATTATTATTATTAGTAGTAGTAGTAGTAGTTTTGTGCAAGACTCAACTCATTTAGTATGTTGTTACAATTAGTCTTTGCTCACGTTTCAAGTTGCAGTGTGCAACTGTCATATAAATCTTCCATTATTCTAGTATATTTAAAACTTTTGAATATATATGTTTTATTTTATTTATTGATAGTACTATTCAAAAACTAAACCTTTTTTCTTATCCGAGTTTTTTTTTCTCATTCAATTCTAGCTATTTCATTATTTTATTCTTTCCTTTCTAATTTTTTGACCAAAAAAAAGATATACTCCTATTTGCCTTTGTAACTTTAATAATAATAATAATAATAATAATAATAATAATAATAATAATAATAATTTTATTTTCCCTGGCTGAGTTAAGGCCATCAGGCCTTCTCTTCCACTCAACCAGGATCAAATAACATACAGAAAAATACATACCGTATACAAATATTAACTTAAAAATAATAATAAACATAATTAAGTAAAAAAGAGAGATTGAATACATATATACAATCAGTATTAACTTTAAAATAACAACAATAAAAAATATATAATAAAAAAAGAGACTGAATACATAGTCACAAACAGGAAAATACATTATAGTGTACAACTTTATGTTAATAATAATAATAATAATAATAATAATAATAATAATAATAATAATAATAAATTTATTTTCCCTGGCAGAGTTAAGGCCATCAGGCCTTCTCTTCCACTCAACCAGGATCAAATCACATACAGAAAAATGCATACCGTATACAAATATTAACTTAAAAATAATAATAAAAATAATTAAGTAAAAAAGAGAGATTGAATACATATATACAATCAGTATTAACGTTAAAATAACAATAATAAAAAAATGTATATAATAAAAAAAGAGACTAAATACATAATCACAAACAGGAAAATACGTTCTAGTATACAACTTTATGTTAATAATAATAATAATAATAATAATAATAATAATAATTTGTACGAATTCGTTTGATAATTCTGGATGGAAAATTGTCAGTGAATATTATTTCATTCTTTCACAAGGTATCGTAAGTTGAAACTTGTCCTGGGCTGTACGACTTTAGTTCAATTTTAAGAAATAAAATTATACGTATCAAGTTGCTTTGGTAGTTATAGGTGAGGAGACGAGACCTGGCATGTGAGCTGTGCGAGAAGGGAAAGAATGAGCTTTCAAAAAGAGAGTTTCTTTCTGGATGGTTAAATATTACACGAATCTACTGACATGGAAGTTCATCTCAGATTAAAACTTATCTTCCCCTGCATACCCATTAATGATATATCCACGGCACATGATAAGATCACAGGGCAGGTCTTGCCTCGTTTACTGTACACATTCCACGACAAATAACGGACCCGAATTCGATTCCCAACAAGAAACTATAACCCCCTATTTCTTGTGTTTGCACTGTATTGTTTAAAAAGCAATAACCATACACTGTACTGACCTCATAGACAGACAGTTCTAGAATCAGAATTGATCTGACCAAAGGATTTAGTTCCCAGGTGTGAAGGATGATTATTATGAAAATGAAAAATAAAGCTAATAATATACAAGTTACTACTACCTACCCTTTCTGGAGGAGCTTCAAGTTTAGTGTTAAGTCAGTGAGAGGGACATTTTTAGTCACCCGTTACAGTGAAAGAACTTTAAGGCTTGAGATAGAATATTGCGAAAAGCATTAAGTTAAATTTGAAATGCATTATTTGATTATGTTTTATTTTGTGATGGAGGTATGTATGTTCCTCCATTGATTTAATGCTTGCATCTACAGGGGAGTTTTACGTCAAAGCAATTTGCTTGATACATGTAGAAGAGGAGTTGAGATGAATATCTCATTGCCGTATGTTACGTTCAATGATGAACTGTCTATCAAAAGGCAAGACGTTGTGAAGAACGCTGTTAGAATATTCCAGTGCTTGTTGGCCATCAATCTTGCCTCTTTAACTAATAGTGTCCTTTGAGGGAAATGCATGTAATTATACCAGCACAACAATGAGTTCAAATACTTCATTCCTTACATACGGAAATGTTAAGAAGAAAGAGATATCACATTGCTATTTAAGCAGGAAACTTAATGAAAGCTCTTAATTTGGGTATTTTGAAGCGCTTTTAAATTTCTTTTCCTCACGCATTTCTACATTCTATACAACTACAAATGTTTGCTACAGTTTTGACTTTCCTTCTTCTAGTTTAAATTTTTTAATTTACTTTTTGCGGTACAGCAAAGGTTGGAGTGAGAAAAGATGCAATGGGAGTTGTAACGTACACAAATACTTCGTTTTGTCTCGTATCCCTTTTCAAAGGACTATCCTTCTTCAGTTTCCCATTTACTCATCGTCCTCCAGTAATTTTAGGCCAAGTCATCAGTTTCGGTGAACAATTGAATGCTCTCTGTTAAATGTTGCAGAGATCGTGCTGATTTTATTTTCATTCTTGGCCGACAGTATTAAAATTTGTAGCGACTATTTCGTTTATATGACGTTATTCCATTTTCGACCAATAAAGTGTAATGAAATTTTGAATTTTAACCAATCACAGTGATACATCGCAATAATTTTTTAAACCCGATTTATCACTATCAATTTATCGCATGGTTGTTCTTTTGTTTAGTCAGTATCGCCAACTGTTTCCCCGTAAATCGATAAGCATGAATCCATTAATGTAATGATGAAGTAGGCCTACTAAATGAAATGCGAAATCTACTTCCACATCTATATCTTCATCTTCTAATTCCATGTCCATTGTATCTAAAGAAAATGACACTCCTTCATTTAATCAAGTTATTTGTAATTATATTATAAAATGTTTAAATTAAATTTATGATTTCAGCACATAATATTATAATAAGATAAAATCACTGTACATGTAATTAAAATTGTTAAGCCTGTATTTCGATTTTATCAATTGACATTACTGAATAACATCCAATTTCTTTATTGCAGTAATCGATGTGCATATATTTGAACTTCACAATGTCTGAATAGGTTAAGTATTAATAAATATACAATTAGTAACATTTTGTAACATTTTTGCTCGAAAATTTATCGGGAAGTCTCAGACCTCTTGCCACATTACTATAGATAATTTGTATTCACTCATTATTTGTGACGTGTTAAGAGTTACACATTTGTTCAGTGAGATGGGGTTGAAGTTTCGAACAAACTGATATGAAGGGTACACGGGAAAAACGAACAATGTCACAATGCTCTTAAGGGTGATGTCATTATTTAATTCACTGTTTTACTACAAACGTTAGTGTTATTTTTATTAAAAGTGGTAAAGGAGAATTAAAACCACGGATACACTCATCATTTCCTTCATTTCAAGTAGAAACATCAATAAATTTTGCAGTAATATACTGAAATAGATCACTATCCCACCTCTAATGGAAATGTGACATTGTTCGTTTTTCCCGTGTACCCTTCATATATGAACGCCTTACATGAAGAAGAAGACATATTTTTGTATTTTATAACTTATTGAGTATCCAAACACAAACACCTGTAGAATATTTTATAGGATCGAAAAAAAACAGTTGTTGTTTAATTTAGATTATTATTATTATTATTATTATTATTATTATTATTATTATTATTATTATTATTATTATTTATGCTGTATAAAAAGAGGATTATGTAAGCGAATATATGTAAAATTCATAGTAAATCTGTTAATATTTAAATTGAAGATCCACATCAAGTTACTGTCATAATTTCATGTAATTTCTACACCTTTATAATGAATCATTCAGGAATATTTCAAGGGATAAGACATAACGTTTAGGAACACAGTTCTTTTTACACACTACTGCATACTATATGAAAAAAAATTTCAAATTTGCACATGAGTATCAGTTCGCACATCTTAGAAATAAATTATGTAAGGAGTTAATTTTTTTTATTGGTAGTTCTTAATAAGCTAATCGTTAAAACCGACTATTATAATACTGATTCCTTGATTAGTTATGTTGAGAAAATTACCATTCAATTGCCAATACCACTGTATTTAAAATTAATTATTTATGTAAAATACATGAAATTCTTATATTAATATAATAACAGTAGTCTAATTTAAGCGTACTTGATTAAAAATTCTACTGAAAATTTCAGCCTTCTAACATAATTTGTTTTTGAGATGTGTGCAACACATACAAATTTAAGATTTACATATTATTATGTAATAATAAGCAAGAGAGAACACTATGTATGTCTCACATCTTAAAAGTTTTGTAAATGATACGTTATATGCCGTAAATGTTCATTAAAGTATGACTACAACTTTAAGTGAATTTGCAGATTGTAAATTTATAATTTTTCATCATGAATTCACGTGTAAGTTCCTTTAATGTATTTTCATGCATTAATTCAGCATAAGGTATATTTCTCATGTTACTAGTAATTAAATTCATTAGTTATTCCCCTCCAAAAGCAAGATAATAAAAAGGCACAGAAAAATTACATCTTGTAGCAATGGCCATGAATTTACAAGGATTATTCATTTAGTGAAGAAAATAAGGGTGAAGAATATATTTCCTGTGTCAGAATTTGTTATTAATTTTCTAAGAATATGGATTTTGCCGATTTCTTCCCAATTGGTGAAATTCTTTTGAAGCCCAAAAATAGGTACAATCCCTATTTTTTGGAGTCTCACAACGCTAAATTGTATCCAATTCTTTTTATATATTACTTTGTCTAGAATTCGTGTGATTTAGGCCTACATTTGTTGTAGAATTTCATTTAGGCTATATTGCGAGCCTAAGAAAAGCCTTCAGTTTTCTGAGAACCCTCATGTATGCAATATATGATGTCGATAAGTATTTTTGAGAGTCCAAATTTCGCTGCCATGAAGTAGTAATGGAACTGACGAAATGTAGATAGTACTTCAAGTCTTATAGTGTTCTTAAATGTGTTAGATTTTAAACATTAGTTTAACAATTAGAAAACTACAACTCTTTATTGTTAAAAGTTGTGTTTGGTATTTTATGTTTACTTGACGTATATTTAATAGCTTGCAATTACGAGTCGTATTATATTACGTTTGTTATATAATTTTATATTAACGGCTGTGTAAATAAATCAGAACTTCATTTAGTCTTATCACGTAAAAGATTTATTCATCGAATAAATCACTCTACAGAAATAACAGACGTTAATACAATCACATTACACTCTTCTGAATACTGCCATATAACAAAAACAAATCCATTATATAGCTGGAAGATCATATCTTCTCTTCGCATTAAGGATACATGTTCACCTTCTTGGGAGACCATAAAATAACTTAAAAGAGGACAGAAGAAGAAAACTTAAACCATCTCAGAAAGCAAACTATATTATCATACATTTACCTATCAGGTGAAAGTATTACTCAGAGATGCCTAGATGATTAGGATAATATTTAACTCTTCTTGCAACACGAGTGCCAGCAATTCCAGCATCAACCTGTTATAATGACTTTTAAATGAGAGAGAAGTTAGTAACTGATTCAAAGGTTTATATGACATCGATAAGTCTTGGATTAATTGTCCTGCAAGTTACATTATTTCTTGTGTATGGAGATTTAAAGGAGAAGAGCAGAACAGTGCATTTAGAACAGCTGGCAAATAGCGAACATTAACAGAGGTAATCTAATAATCTTCGACATTCATTCTGATTATTGCAATCCTTCATTAAACTTCACGAGATTGCATCTGCAAGTTGATAATATATTTAGTAATGCAAGTTCTATTAGATTTTCAAGAGGCACTAAAACCTTTCATTGGCACAATATTTATGTTATTTATATGTTTCTAAATCACTGATGTATTCCTTCATTCTCATTCTGAGTTTCTGAGATGAAACACGTGTAAAGAACAACATAAAACGTATTCATAGATGTTTTGCACAACTATAATGTATTAAACATGCTTTGTACCAACTGTTTGCTATCTGTAAGTCATAAATTTTGCAGCGGATCATAACAAAACATATTAAGCTTTGTTTCGGTACTCAATGGAACTCTTTATTTTGTACAACAAACTATATAGTCTAAATAAACTTACTTTTACATTCAGCACTTTAATGAGACGGTATGATAGATGTAATTTGAATAAGAAAGAGTCGTACGTGTTTTTGTATCTCGTCTTGTTGAATTCAATTAATTGGGACTGCACAAATTACACCACTAGCAAGGAGACTATTTTACGCTTTGGTTACTTTTATCATCATCATCATCATTATTATTATTATCATCATCATCATCATCATTTTGATCACCACCACCATAAGCATGATATCATTTGTTATTTTTTTTTTAATTTAAGTTTTAGGCCTACATATGAATATTTCCTAAATTTCCATTTTGCCGTTGCTGAGACATTTTGTAATATGAACACAAAGTGAATGTAAGTGAAGATGTAACTTATTCTTCCAATTACATTCTTACAGATGAGTCACACGTTTGTTATCGGTTTTCGAAAGTAATTATCACTACTTATAAGAATATATTCTCATTTTGTTGTTAAAATAAATTTCACTCAGCTACTTGATGTATGTTCTTTGGTAATTTAAAATAGAAAATTAAAATTTACCTTATATTTGCATTTTTAATAACTACAAAAACTAGGAGAACGTCTTATAAATGTGTATTGAGAATCATTGAAGAGTTTCGATCATCACATCAGCCAGATCTCTGAAAAAATGGCGATTTTGGATTACAGGTATAGTTTGATATTAAGGACAAACAAAATTTTAATTTCAAAGTGCAAACGCTTAAATTATATTGAAGGGAAAATACATAAACTCTATTGTCATAGGAAAAATAAATGATTGTTTATACTGTATACACTGATTAGTCTGTGAAAGATTTAATATAAGTAATCCGTAGTGCGACAGCCCATGAAGGTCAAGGCTGCTGATCTTGAGTTTAGATGCTTCAGTAGAGGTGAAAGATTATTCAACCAGAACGGGGTAATGTGTGATCACCAGTATGATCCTCCCAGCCGTTATAGCTGGTTTTCGTAATCTAATTTCGCTACCTATCGTAGCTCCCGAAATTCATCATTATGCTGGGTGGGCACCGGTTCCTTCCCCATGAAGACTCGAACCAGCGTTCGTTCCGTAATATGAGTTCTAAGTATGATGCCGTAGACCACGACGCTACGGCGTGAGACATTTGATGAAAGTATTCCAGTTAGTTACTACGGAGGCGAGTGAGGGCATTGAGGTAGTCACGTATATTTCTACGTATGAAGAAAGAGGTAACAATCAGGTTGCAGCAGCTTTTCTCCGGTCAAAATTCTTGATACTAATTGTTTAGGATGCTCAATTAACCATGGAGTCTAGTTAAACTGTATTACTTAAAATATTTGTAAGAAGTCACGTATATTCCTACGTATGAAGAGAGAGGTAATAATCAGATTGCAGCGCTTTTCTCCGGTCAAAATTCTTGATACTAATTTTTAGGACGCTGAATTAACTATGGAGTCTAGATAAACTGTATTACTTAAAATATTTATAAGAAGTCACGTATATTCCTACGTATGAAGAAAGAGGTAATAATCAGATTGCAGCGCTTTTCTCCGGTCAAAATTCTTGATACTATTTTTTAGGACGCTGAATTAACCATGGAGTCTAGATAAACTGTATTACTTAAAATATTTATAAGAAGTCACGTATATTCGTACGTATGAAGAAAGAGGTAATACTCAGGTTGCAGCAGCTTTTCTCCGGTCAAAATTCTTGATACTAATTGTTTAGGACGCTGAATTAACCATGGAGTCTAGATAAACTGTATTACTTTTATAAGAAGTCACGTATATTCCTACGTATGAAGAAAGATATAACAATCAGGTTGCAGCAGCTTTTCTCCTGTCAAAATTCTTGATACTAATTGTTTAGGACGCTGAATTAACCATGGAGTCTAGTTAAACTGTATTACTTAAATATTTATAAGAAGTCACGTATATTCCTACGTATGAAGAAAGATGTAACAATCGGGTTGCAGCAGGTTTTCTCGGTCAAAATTCTTGATACTAATTGCTTAGGACGTTGAATTAGCCATGGAGTCTAGTTAAACTATATTACTAAAATATTTATAAGAAGTCACGTATATTCCTACGTATGAAGAAAGATGTAACAATCAGGTTGCAGCAACTTTTCTCGGTCAAAATTCTTGATACTAATTGATTAGGACGCTGAATTAACCATGGAGTCTAGTTAAACTGTATTACTTAAAATATTTATAAGAAGTCACGTATATTCCTACGTATGAAGAAAGATGTAACAAACAGGTTGCAGCAGCTTTTCTCGGTCAAAATTCTTGATACTAATTGTTTAGGACGCTGAATTAACCATGGAGTCTAGTTAAACTGTATTACTTAAAATATTTATAAGAAGACATAAATCTTATGATGAAGGGTGGTTTAAAGGTGTGAAGCATGATTTCTAGGAACTCAAAGCGAGCGTCATTAAGTAACTGAATGAATGTTAATTCGTTTTGTAGTATAGACGCAGTGGCATGAATTGATTAATATGGGTTCCGTGGGTAGATTGAACATTCAATCAACAAATTGATTCAATTAGAAAATAAGAGACAAATGGTGAGAATTTAACAGACATGCCTGTGATTAAAGATTCGACGCTAATTGGAAATGTTTGAGGTTCACTCAACCGATGTAGGGTTGTCTTTCCTCGTTCACAGCCTGGAATCTTTATTCTGAGCACTACGGCGCTTTACTTTTTGTTACAGTCGTACAGTCTGACAGTTCATCAGTACATTTTTTTTAACTTAATCAACTTGTTTCAAATTTCTCTTCTTGGCAATTCCTTATCTTGAACATCATGTCCATATGTTTGAAGTCGGGATTTCCTTGTGTAGACGACAGACTTGTGGCCACACAGATTGCTTCCTGCGTGGTTGATTATAGTGTTTGAACATCTATTGCACTGCTGATATGTTTATACCTCTGATACAATTGAAAGTAACGAACCAGGGTTACAGTGAAGGAATGTGAAGAATTTCATTGCAATTTGGGTGTAGGATGTATACAAGGCATAAGTTAAACTAAATAATGTAACAAACTTATGCAAGTTGATACAGCTCAGTTCACTGAACAAAAACAGATTAATACATTTTTCTTCTGTTTCATTCATTTTAAATATCATATAGTGGCCAATCAAATTTCGGAATCCATCTTAATTTTAACTTCTGGACAACATGAAGAAATTTTAAACGAGTAAGAAGCCGACGATTTTGGAAATATTGTTGATAAAGCTAAGTCGCTGCCCTTGTAAAGCTGAATCTACACGATTTAATTATCCATACGAATGCAGACTGTGGAGGATACTGAGCGACGAAAATTGAGAAAACTCGTCTTCAATTAAGGCGCATGCAAATTTTGTGTCTGCCCAAGTGCGCCTTGTTGAACATTATCTTTACTGCGTGCGTATGTGTGTGTGTGTGTTCTTTTTTACAATGCCACATTCCATACAAAACCTTTACTATTCATTTTCTTATTTATTTTTCCAGAATCCGCAGAGTATATATGTGGATGCTAAGCTCTGCACCAAAATTAAACTGGTAATAGATCATGAGGAGAGATTTGAAAAATCCAAATAGTTTTTTTTTGTAATATTTACCGTTTTAGAGGAAATCATTAGGGGAGAGTTGGGTAGTATCGGACATCGGGTAATATCGGACAGTGCGTTTCTTTCATCTACCACCAGATGGTAGTACCTGAATAACATGGTTACGTTTCTGTATGCGATATCACGGAAACGTAACCATGTCATTCAGGTACTGTCATCTGGTGATAGATGAAAGAAACTCACTGTCCGATATAACCCGAATTCCGATACTACCTAACTCTCCCCTATGTTTCTATAAAGCATTTAGCAACATCACGGCTGCTGCAATAATTCTAAGCAAGCGCGGCCTGCACTCCTTACCTTCTCCTCCCCCTCTGCTGCACTCAGTCGGTAGCAAGCGACGTACTCTGCGTTGAAAGATTTATTTCAACGATTTTCGCTGCTGTTTAATTTAAATTCATGGCTAAACGGTTTAATTTGCAAAAAAAAAAAAAAAAAAAAAAAATTCAGGACATTAACTGTTCAGATTGCAAGACTGACATTGGAAGAATTATTTCTAGAGAACATCATGCACATTTAGAAGATTGAAACTTACACGAATAAGGACAAACCCGGATGTTTGTATATATGTATAAAAACAAAGTTTTATTTTGAAAAATTCGTCAATATATGAACACTTTGAAAAGGTGTCAGAATATAGCCTGCTACGCATTTATTCATAAACGGGTAGTGTCATTCACAATATAGTAATATTCCGAATTGTTTGTGTTGTTATGTGAAATAATTTTTATTAAGAATTATTGTAATGTATACCTCCAAAGAAACATTATTTAACGTGATAGCCGAAACATAAATATCCTAAATAAATGATCCTAGTATTAACTTTACATTGCTATAGTAACTTGCCCCCTGTATAACGTACACCCTGACTGACGATTTCTCTTACATTCCACGATGCTCACTCGCTGCAAAATGTAATTTGATAAACAGTAGTTCATAACCTTGCCTGTGTCCTTGACATGCATGGTGTAGAATCACATTAACACACATTGTCATTCGAGAAATGAAGTGAATATCGAAATACTAGTGAACAGAAAACATATCCAACACGTCTTTCTACTGTTTAATTTATTGATTTCAGTCTATACTTGCAATGTTAAATCTCTATAATTCTACTGTCCTATGTTTCTTAATATTCTCTTTAAAATGATATTTTTGGTTAACACTTTTATTATTATTATTATTATTATTATTATTATTATTATTATTATTTTTATTGTGTTGTACATAACTTATTTTAAAAATATTATTTAATACAAGTAGGCTACAGTAATAATTATAGAAAACATTAGTGCAGTAAGTGCATAAATTACTGGAAAATGTCGGACGTTATTTTTTTTTATCCCCCCAGCAGCGAGTATTGTGACTTGATGATGTCAACCCATGCATTGCGCTCTATTAATATTTTGATGTTTAAAATACCTATGTAATTAGCGAGAACATTTCAGCACCAAGTTGAGGCAACAATGAAAGAAGCAAGATATTATGGTTAACTCATTTCAGCTTACAGTTTCATATAATCTACCGGTATAGCTCAGTCGGTAACGCGTTTGCCTGTTGATCCGGAGTTGCGTTCGATTCCAGCTTAGGCTAATTATGTGATTCGGTTTTTTTTTTTCGAGATTTTCCCCAACCGTAAGGCCAATGTCAAGTAATCTATGGCCTCGTCTCGCCAAATACCATTTCGCTATCACCAATTCCATCGAAGCTAAATAACCCAGTAGTTAATACAGCGTCGTTAAATAAACAAATGAAGAAGAAAGTTTTGTATTTGACTGTTGACCATAAATTTAGTCAAGTCTCCATCAATAAAAATACTCATTGAAAGAAATTTCAACTAGTCACTCAGTTGAGGTAGACTTTTGATACAAGTTTTTTCACTGGATGTTGAAACCAAATAAATTGCGAGTTGCGAATAGATTTGAAATTGCTTTTAACAAATGAAATTTAGTAATTCATTCTAATAATTAGGGCCTATATTAGTGATAGCAACGAATCCTTTATAATCGAGTGCGTGTTATGACAAACTTATATAGTACCTATAGCTAGTTGTTAATGGTGACGTCTTAAAGAAAATTGTCACGTTCCGCTGCTGTTATAACATTTTTCATGTTTATGTTTTGCGTGCCACTGCCCCCCGGTCTCTTGGACAAAAAGCTCTCTAAACCCCAATTAAAAGACTACTCTGTATATTTATATTGAGTTAAATATTCAGGTCGTGATGAACTGCAGTTCCTTAATAGTACATTTCCTAATTTTAGGTTAGCACTCATCTCCTCAACTAGTCTGCAGGTTCAGAATGAAACTGACGGTTACAAAAATGTGCCCGTATGCAGACGAGATGTCCATGAGATAACACGTGATTAATCTTTAAGCTAGACAGAATGCTATCGCGGGAGCGTGCTGAAGACCAGTTACTCCTCACCACTTGAGAATACCAAAAGTCGGCTTGTTCCAGTCATAATAAGCGAAGTTGTCTGAAGAGGCCGAGCTATTATAAACTGCGCCTGAAAGAGTTTCAATAATTCGATTGAACAAAGGACAAGTTCACAATGAAGAAGGGTGAACACACTAGGCATAATCGTTGTAACATAAGAATTATAGATTTAAATTTAGGGAACACAAATGAATCTTAAATAAGGAAAATTGTTAACCGGCTTGTGAACAACTTCTACCCTTCCAGAAGAGGTCGCTTTACTGGTTTTGTTAGCACTGAATTGCAAGTAAATTCTTTGTCTGAAGAAATGGCAACATTTGCTACCCACTTGAAATCTTAATATAAAAAAGAAACATAATTTTCTCCGATATTTAAATATAACACATTACAGATCACATGGCGAATATTCGCTTACCGCCAAAGCACAAAGAACACTGTTTATTCTGCGGAGAAAATACGGGATTCAAACGTACAATTACGCCTTCACAAACGTTCCGTACTCATCGGTGGTACAAGCTCCTAGATCAAAGGTAAATACTGTACTTCTAATTGAATAATGCCTGAAGTAAATAGAACTGATAGAGGGAGTGTTGCAAAAGGAAGTGGCTGTCGCTATAGCCTTGATGGTAGCGAGTTGACTCGCGAGTCGAAGCTGCACCAGGGCGTGGGTTGGAATCCCACTTGGGCTGATTACATGGTTTGTGTGCTTTTTATTAAGTAGAATAAATCTTTCCCGCGTTCCGAGATCCGCCGTGAAACAAAACATCGCAGAATTTAAAATTATTACTGTAACAATACTATGCGCCATAGCCTCTTCAGTCCCGAATTTATATTTAAAAAAAATTGGAAAAAAAAATCGGTTCCAAAAATCCCAAATCAAGTCTGCACAGAAAATCAAATTTTGGGGCAATTTTGACTCTTGGTGTCCCCAAATTTTAAATTCTAATTTATAATTCTGGCATAGAAATGGTGCAAAAGTGATACTCTTCATTTCTATCAAATTTAATTTTTCAAAATTTTAAAAAGTATCCAAAACACTGCAAAAAATTAAAAGAAAATTATGTATAGTATACTCTACAACAGGACTGAAGACGATACCCGAATTATGTTATTTAGTACTAGTTAGCCCAGCGTTTTTCAACCTTCATCAACATGTGATGTGACACACTAAAGGTGTAATTTAAAATCACGTGGCACATTCATATATGTAATCCAAACCAGAGATTCGCAAACAGGGTAGAATTTTGAGGGTCTTAGAGGGAATCTGTTTACTAAAAATGTTAACTTGTGCCGCGTTCACTAAAGTTGACTCTTGTGGATTTACTTTCGTACTACTCTTTTCACTTTTATTTTTCCAATTTTTGGTTTTTCAATTTCTCGCAGCACACTGGTTGAAAATTGACTGTTAGCCCACGAAACAATGTAACTTGAGTGACCATGCTCCCCACGTTTCCACCTCCCCTCGCTAGAGATATGAGGGCACCGAAATTTCGTATAAAATTAACTTTTCGCGCGGACACTCTCAGTAATTTCTCGACATCGAGAGTAGATACAGATCTTTACAATCACTCGTTTGATTTGTAATCGCGAGTTCTGCGATATTAAAGTAATAATAGACACGATACACTGTGAATAAAAAATAGCTAAAAGTGTGTTGCGAGCCGAGACTAATTTCGGAATGTAGTTTCATATGAAGAGAAAATAATACTGCATGCCACTCACTAATTATTCCTCTTATCACTAATGCCCAGCGTTTGGTCACCGAGTGAAGAAAACAGGTTAGCTGTGCTATGGAGTATAGATGACAGCACACGCACACGGCACGTTCGATATGGTCAGCGCAGAAAATAATAGAAAATGAGTAGGTAATGATGCGATGGTAACATGGTTAGGTGTCGATCTGTATAGGAAATTGAAACATACAACCAAATCATAAATACACAATCCACCCAATCTTACCTGACTCGATAACTTATTAAGTTATTAGTGAAGGCTTGTATATTTTGATGGACGAGGATCATGCCAATACATCGATGTATCACATTTTGTGTGTGCACCAGTAACTTCTTGTAAAATTGAAAGAAATTTCTCGAAGTACAAACATTGAAGAATAAAGAAAGAAAGAAAAAAAAAAGAAGGTGATCATTTTCGTTCGAAAATTTTAAAATGTACCTACTCATTAATTGTAGTCCTAATGGATTTAAAGAGGGTTGCTGAATATCATAGTCTATGTTTGAATAGAGGTTATAAATATTATTGCAATATTTTGTTGATTAAGTTATAATTAGTACATTATAGACCTATTTTTTTTTAAATTATAAACATTCATGTTTTCCTAAAACAATGTTTTGCTTATGAATGCACTAATTTCTTTTTTGAGCTGACTCTGCAAGTTTATACATATCCAGTATCATTAGTTGGGTCCTTGCCACATCGATCGTTGCACAAAATAGTGGAGAGCATAGGTATGTGTTCACTAAACTTGTAGTTTAATGTGACCAAACACTGGGCTCCAGTCTACTCTCTATTTGTAAATCCAAAAAAATGAAACATTAAAATTATTAACACAACTACAGTTTCATTCCCGAAACTGAGTGACGTATTCAACGTGTCGGTGTATCCCTGATAAAACGTATATTTTTATTTTGAGAATTTTCCGAATTGTAGTGCGAATGTCATGTCAACTGTTGCGAATTCTTAGATTTATCTCTTATAAATACCATATCGCTACAACCAGTTAAACAAAAATTAGCTGATACGGCGTTGTTTAATAACTGATTAAGAAAATTGTCAGAATACGATCTGAATTGTTTGAGTAATCTTTACTTAATGTGAACCTTATTTTGGCAGCTTCCAGTTCCAACAACGAGAAGTTGTATACAAATGAATGAATCTATTGGTTTGTTTAGTGTCTCTTTTTGAACCGTAAATGAATATTCAACGATAATGATGAATCTGCAAATAGGGCACAACAGTAATGAAAGAGAGAATCTAAAGTGTCCTCAGTAATGACAGGCAAAATATGAAATTTTATATTGTAATGCAAATCTAGTCTTTCAGGTGAAGCTCCCTGTAAAGCAGATTTGAATAATTTCAAGGGAAAAATTGTTCCGGGCCGGGTATCGATCCCGGGACCTCTGGTTTAACAGAAAACCACAATTCCAAGTCACACAGACATTGTGTGCACTCGTTGTGGGTCTCTGGCGTTTCGTCAGCCCACGCGAGTTGTGTGGATATAAAGGGAAAAGTTGAGACGGTGTCGGTTGGAGTTCCCGGGTAGCTCAGCGGTAGAGCGCTGGTACGTTCAACCAGAGGTCCCGGGATCGATACCCGGCCCCGGAACAATTTTTCCCTTGAAATTATTTATATTGTAAGTCATTCCTGCTACCGTTATGGTAACAAGGATTTTTACGGTGTGCAGAATGTAGGCCTAATAATTAAAAATTCAGTAAAGTTGTTATATGTCACAAAAAAAATCTGTATGTTTGTTTCATATTTTGCACAATTTTTCCCCTTCGTATTTTCATAACTATCGGTATTACTGATCCAGACTGACGTTGTAAGGAGACAATAGAGATGTTTTCCAGGAAACACTTGAAAACATTTTTGTCACCTATTCCACCAACATTCCGTGGTACCTCAAGGGCAAGTGGCATTACAAATCCCCTTTAGAATCCTAGAACTTGTAGCCGTCAATGAATTCGAGAAGTTAAAACAAAATTATAGGTTTTTATTCCACCTCTGCTCATTCTTTCGAATCCAGTGAAAGTCTTCTCAGTGTTGTCATATCTACTTATATAGTGTATAAATACGTAATACCTAAATATATACACATATAAAACAACTCATATCCAACACAATAAAAAACAAAACAAAAGCTATAGTGTAAGTTACTGTTTTAAACGGATTTCAAGCATCAATTTTCCTGTCTACTTTATTTATCTTGTTTATGCAACATCATGGATTTTTCATCATAGAAAAAAAAAAAAAAAAAAAAAAAAAGATGTAATCTTCCTCCAGAAAATAGTAATATTCGTTACAAGAGCGGTATGTTGAAGTTTTCATGTTCGAGGAAAAATTTTTTCCCCCAGTCTATGATGAGTCTGGAATCTTGTTGATTTTTTCACGGCTTCCTTAATGTTACTTGCATCACGAATGTAGTAACTTTAGTGGAGTTGTAGAGTTTACTTAATTTTTGCATATATTTAAAAACAATAATTAACAGTGCAATTTAAGTGAAATTGCAGTGGTAAGTTTCCAATTTATAATTATTACTATATTGAAAGTCTCTAAAAATAATATGTTAAAAGCCTAAAGCAGTAAAATCAATATGTCACTTAAGCGGTAAGAAGAGGGAAATTGTTATGTGTGTTAGATTGGGAATACTGAATGTGGAATTTAAGACTTTCGGCGTATGGGTTTTGTACGGAAACCAAGCAAATACGCACGATCTCGCACAAAATATAATAGTTACTTGAGTTATATTGTAATCATTGTTGAGTTCAATTAATGTAAAAACTTTTTTTTTGTTCGCTTCGGTATAACAATTCAGTTACCTAGTACTTGCTGCTTTCAAGTAAGGTTTTGATGATGCTGAAAAACTGTTTAATTATGGAGATATATTGTAGTTAATTTGGTAAAATATTAAATACAGATAAAACTGTTAATCTTTAAAAGCTTATTGTGTAAATGATCTAAACTTGCTCAAATTGTTTAGAAACGAGCTTTTTTAGCACTGAAATATTTGCTTCATATTTTTAAATTTTGCCAAAATAAATTTCATATTTTGGCAAAATGTTCTTCATATTGTGCAGGTGTCTGCACATCAGCCCTCTTATGCATCACAAATAAAGTGATTTGTACATCAAACCCTTTTCTGGTTTATGAGAAGCTAGCAACTGACTGACATAGCTGGATTGTTTACTCGTGGAATTTAATCCATAATAAATTATATGTTACTGATCTTTTGTGTGGATGCGTCTGATATTTCTGTTACCTCAACAGTTATTTCACATGCTCAAATCGTTCTCAGAAACATTATCTGCTACTTCTAAATGATAATAGTGTTTTTATAGTAAGCATTGTTACTTGTCAGGCCACTATTTATACTGCATTGTTACAAGAGCTATTTGTTAGACAATGGAGTTAGAAATTGATGTCTGTAAGTGTATGTAATGTGGCTTCATACACTTTGTACACGACGGCTTCCTGAGTTGCTACGGGTATAACGATCTATGGTATAACATTAATTTGTTTTTATGTGTAGTGTTGTGAAAGCAAAAGTGTCTTCGACATTTATACCTGTAATTGAAGGCTTTCATAACGTAATAACAGTTTATATAGAAAGTGATTCCAGAGAATGCCATCAACACCCGCTGAAATATTTTACGTGTGGTGTACATAGTACAGTATAAGAAGTCAAGTTTCCTTTCTGTTAAATATCTGATTTTGTTCTTCACTATAATTCTCTCGACAGTGTTACTTTAATGAGACCGCATTTTCTACCTCGAATAGTCCACTTAATGAAACACAATTTTTATGAGATAAAAAATTTTAGCACAATATATTTTTATTTTTGTTAATCACATAGTCTTGTTTGTACTGTGATTCAGTTACTATTGACTTTTATGTACATAAATATTATATTTTATTAAGTATTTCTAGCAAGAGGTGTTTTCTTACGCCTTAAAGTTGAAATACATTAAATTATGGAGGAACATATTCAGTTCTGTCCATCACTAATTTTAATCTCTGTAGCTCAGTAACATGTTCAAAAGCAGTAGGCATTACGAAAACGAAATTCGTTATGGCATTATTAAGTGATCCTTAGGAACGTGATGAACAAAAAGGAACTCCTCTCTTGTGTTATTTGTATATTTAATTTATGATTTGGGAGAAAAATTACCATTCATCAGGACATATGTAAAGACATATGTGCATTATATTTCCACGTAATTAAAATATTTAGCCAAAACTATCAGTTAATTTAACGAAACAAATGATTACGTAATGAATGACTTTCTCATACATACATACATACATACATACATACATACATACATACATACATACGTCCACACCTGTGGAGAAACGGTCAGCGCGTCTGACCACGAAACCAGGTGGCCCAGGTTCGAATCCCGATCGGGGCAAGTTACCTGGTTGAGGTTTTTTCCGGGGTTTTCCCTCAACCCAATACGAGCAAATACTGGGTAACTTTCGGCGCTGGACCCCGGACTCATTTCACCGGCATTATCACCTTCATTTCATTCAGACGCTAAATAACTTAGATGTTGATACAGCGTCGTAAAATAACCCAATAAAATAAAAAATAAAAATACATACATACATACATACATACATACATACATACATACATACATACATACATACATACATACATACATACATACATACATGTCTCGTATTATATCCGTCTCTATGCAACATGACAGTTTGCAGTACTGGGGGGAAGAGTTAACAGGTTTTGAGGTGCTGTTTAATGCTTTGACGTCTACGACCAAGATAAGGCATTTGAAATTTTTCGGTCACTTACCGGCAGAGAAGTATTAAATTAACTGTGCATTATATTCTCGAAAGAGAATCCTATTAGATTTGAGATTTTTTGTAAGAATTATTTTAATATTTGAGGAGAAAAATTCGATCCGGCGCCGGGGATCAAACCCGGGTCCTTGGTTCTACGTACCAAGCACTCTGACCATTGAGCTACGCCGAATTCAATCCACAGCACCGAATCGAACCTTCCTCCTTCAGTATTTCCCTTTGTGGCCGGCGCCGGATCGAATTTTTCACCTCAAATATTATTTGTCAACATTACAGAGATTATTCTGTAGGACAAATTAATAAAATCAATAATAAGAATTGTTTTGCTTAAATATCAGGCTATGAACTATGCGAGAGTTGGACAGAGCCTTGAAGACGTCACAGATTAGAATTCCGTGGACTATAGATTGCACGACTAGAAACTGTGATGAACTTGAGTGAACGAGATAGAGAGAGATATCTGGAGCTTGTCTTTGATGGAACAAGTCAATCCAGCAGCTGACAGTTCAAGATGTAACACTTCAGTGGCAATAGCAATCAACCCCAGCCGAGTTTAAAAACGGCAGCAGTTTTCCGTGGCGTCGGGTACACGCCATTGTATTCTTCAAACGTTAAGGAATGATAATGTCTATTGTTGCTGGTGGTTATGGCTGCATGTCTGCGGTAGACCTGGTTACGTTCAAGAAACTACCAAGCACTGTTTTCCTAAAGATTATAACAAGACATGGCTTTCTCTTACGAACTTATATTTTTATTAACAGATTATTGAGGTCAAGTGCGTGAAGCTCCAACAGATATTGATCGATTTCGGTTATAGTTGTTGTTACGTTATTTATGTGAAAACACTATTGAATTGTTGTCCTGAATTCCGTAATCATTAAGATGTATTAAAATAATATCATAATTTCGGAGGAAATTCTGTATTTCTATTTATTCACTGCTATTTTAATGAAAAGGTGTCACTAGATTGCTTTTTTTAAATTTGAATTTTGAAATATACACAATCTGTATAATGTCGATCTTAAAATTGCGAATGAAATACAAGGTTATTCAAAAGTAAGTTACATTTTGACGTCGCCATAAACTTTTTAAGAATTAAGATAGTCCACACCTGTGGAGTAACGGTCAGGGCGTCTGGCTGCGAAACCAGGTGGCCCGGGTTCGAATCCCGGTTGGGGCAAGTTACCTGGTTGAGTTTTTTTCCGGGGTTTTCCCTCAACCCAATACGAGCAAATGCTGGGTAACTTTCGGTGCTGGACCCCGGACTCATTTCACCGGCATTATCACCTCCATATCATTCAGAAGCTAAATAACCTAGATGTTGATACAGCGTCGTAAAATAACCCAATAAAATAAAAAATAAAAAAGATATACACAGACACCATAAAGATATGGGGTTTATTGTATTCCGTTTAAATGTTGAATATGTCCGCTATGTTCAACAAGCAACAATCTTTCTTCTGTGATGTGAACAGCATTTACTAATATATCTGGTGGAATATCTTCAGTTTGTTGCGAAATTTCATGTTTTAGTTCGTCGTTAGTCGTAGGATTAGTTAAAAAAAAAAAACTCTGTGTTTTAAATAACCCAACAGCCAAAATCTGCTGGATTGATATTAGGGGAACGCGCTGGCCAAGTGCTACCAAAATATCTACTTATTATGCGATCGCCAAGCTTGTTAGTAATAATCCCTTAACTGGTGTATAGATATGGGGAGGTGCACCATCCTGCAAGAAGATTATGTGCTCGATATTACTCTTTCGTAAATGTGTATAACAAAATTCTGCAGCATGTCAAAATAACGTTGTCCGGTAACCGTGACCGTTACCATGTTAACCAAAACTAATGAGTGTGATAAATGAACAAGTCCTGTCATTCGATACAAATGATTGTGTTACCATTTTGTGTATACGTTTATTTTTAAAAATGTTATATCTATTTCAAAATGGAACTTACTTTCGAATAGCCCTATACAATGCTTCCAGTATTCATATGAACGCAAGGTTATCCCAGTCAACATATCTTGTTATAGAATTTAAAATACTAAAGTTTTGAGATTTAATATTTACGAGTGACATCGTCCGGAACAGGGAAGTATGTCCGTGAAATATACTAATTTTTAATTTATAAAAACATTAGGCTGCATGCACCAAATGACTATTTAGTCGAAATGGTAACAAAAGATTCTTTTCAGGTCTGGTGATTCAGGACTGCAATACAAGATTTCGCTCATCTATATGTCTGCAAGATATTTTCTTCATGACATTTTATGTAAGAAATAGTGCCACCTACAGTTATTGTAAACATTTTGTTTCGACAATCTATGTTACAATTATAAATTGCAGAATTTCAATGCAAGTCGCAAAAATGAATGAGAACATATTTTGGAGATTTTAAAGGGAGTTGGCCTGATTGACGCAGTTGGTATGCCCGAGATTGCGGGTTCGATCCCGAGCCAGGTCGATGACATTTAAGTGTGCTTAAATGTGACAGGCTCATATGAGTAGATTTATTGGTATGTAAAAGTACTGCGGGACAAAATTCCGGCACACCGGTGACGCTGATGTAACCTCGGCAGTTGTGAGCGTCGTTAAATAAAACATAACATTTTTAAAAGGTGTTCATGAATTTGTTTCGATAATTTATCAACACTCACCCGTCACTTTAGGAGATACAGAGAAAAAGGTGGCAAAGGAAATAAATCTGCCGTTTAGCAAATATGCGAGGAAACGGCTATCGTGATAGGTAAGTAGTTATTAACAAAATAACTATCATTGAATTAATACCTGTCCTATTATTTTAATACCATACGCAATAGCTATACAAACGAGGCGGTAGAGTCATTTGTAAAAATTACCGTAGCATTAATTTACATAACAGTGCTATTTATTGTATACTTCAATTTTGACAGCTAGCCTTAGTGTGATGCTAGAAAACGACGTCGTAACTCCAAAACGGCGTGTTGCTTCTCAATGTATTCTATAGGGATTACGAGCTGATTTTTTGTCATTTGTCAAGAAATTGGATATTTCAAACGTTCCGTATCATTAAATTTTAATAGGAGTGCCGTACTATTACAGCAACGATTTCAGTCTGGGTTTTCTATACTGTAGAACCGGCTTAAGATCCAAGTACAATAAATTTATAATGGAAATATAAATTAACTGTCATCTATGATGTTACATAAAGGGCAAAGTCTCACTTCCACTCTACGAATCGTATGGACGACTGCAGGCGCGAAAATTAGACAAACTGAGGAATATAATGAAATTTACATCATTCAAAACTTCCGACCTTGAATAATTTTAGATGTGAAGGAGACACGATTTGGACGATAAACACGACGATTTAGCTTTCGAGGGGAATGTTCAAAACTAATTATAATTAGTATTGTGGGATTTAATCGCTTAATCTAATCGATTAATCGATCAATTTCTGTTGTGAGATTAATCGGTCAAAAATGTTCAATCGAATAATCGAGTCGATTAAAATTAATCGGTTGTAGTTGATATGAATTATTATTTTGTTAATACAAACTCATACTAAAAATTCCGACAATATTTCTCTCTCGGAAATTGCTTACTTAAATGCACAACAGTAGTACTGTTATTTTCTAACTGTAAACCAGGTAGAGTAGGAAAAATTTTCGTACAAACACTTCAGAAAGAGCTGGAGATATGAGCACAATTACCTAGTCTACCTCTATTGAAAGTTGAAACACAATGCGAAATCTTTATTAAGTTTTATGTTAGTTACGTAGATACATTTACGATGCGAGTTTATTAGCCTCTTATATTGCCGAAAATCATATTAAGTTTAAGATCACGTCTTCAGCAATACTTACTTACTGGCTTTTAAGGAACACGGAGGTTCATTGCCGCCATCACATAAGCCCGCCATTGGTCCCTATCCTGAGCAAGATTAATCCAGTCTCTACCATTATATCCTACCTCCCTCAGATCCATTTTAATATTATCTTCCCATCTATGTCTTGGCCTCCCCAAAGGTCTTTTTCCCTCCGGCCTCCCAACTAACACTCTATATGCATTTCTGGATTCGCCCATACGTGCTATATGTCCTGCCCATCTCAAACGTCTGGATTTTATGTTCGTAAATATGTCAGGTGAAGTATACAATGCGTGCAGCTCTGCGTTGTGTAACTTTCTCCATTCTCCTGTAACTTCATTCCTCTTAACCCCAAATATTTTCCTAAGAACCTTACTCTCAACCACCCTTAATCTCTGTTCATCTCTCAAAGTGAGAGTCCAAGTTTCACACCCATACAGAACAACCGGTAATATAACTGTTTTATAAATTCTAACTTTCAGATTTTTTGACAGAAGACTAGATGACAAAAGCTTCTCAACCGAATAATAACATGCATTTCCCATATTTATTCTGCGTTTAATTTCCTCCCGAGTGTCATTTATATTTGTTACTGTTGCTCCAAGATATTTGAATTTTTCCACCTCTTCGAAGGATAAATCTCCAATTTTTATATTTCTATTTCGTACAATATTCTGGTCACGAGACATAATCATATACTTAGTCTTTTCGGGTTTTACTTCCAACCCTATCGCTTTACAGGCTTCAAGTAGAATTTCCGCGTTTTCCCTAATCGTTTGTGGATTTTCTCCTAACATATTCATGTCATCCGCATAGACAAGAAGCTGATGTAACCCGTTCAATTCCAAACCCTCTGTGTTATCCTGAACTTTCCTAATGGCATATTCTACAGCGAATATGTAGATAAATTTAAATACGTCTTTGGACAAATTTTAGAATATGTTCGGGAGAAACAATGGGTATAAAAAAAATTAGGAAAGTTGCTCAAGTATTGGATGGTGCGCTTGACAGTGTGCGTTTGTGGCATTCCTCCCTTTAAATCTGTACGTTTGTCTTCATGTCATGTCGAAAGCTCGCTTTCACAATAGGAAGTAGTTTTTCAGATAAAATCGGCATGCATTTGTGATGGAGAATTTAGCGATGATCTTTGTTGTTTTCTGCAATTAACGGACAACTACTGGCAACTGATACTCAAGTGTGATTGGTGAGCATCTAGTATAATTTTTTTAAGTAAGTAGGTCATTTTTCCCATATTTAAACAAAATATATTTTTTTCATTATAGCAAATACTTTTTTTATTTTAGCACATAAGAAATAAATATATTTAAATTTTTAGTACACAAAAATCCGCTCCCTAATTGACACAACAGTAAACATTGACAGGAAGCGGGAATCCCACGTTATTAATAAAATTATTTAACTTTCACGACAATTCAAAATATGCGCAAGAAAAGGAACACGCAAAAAAAGATAATTCTCCATGTCCCAGTCGAGAATTGAACATGGTCCATCTCATAATATAAGGAAACGTTATTACTTACAACAAATGAAACGTACAAAAATGAAGGAACTTGCCCAAGACACTACAAAATATATATTAAATTATATTTTGATGTACAAATCAATTGAATTCACTGCCACTTACCTTGTTAACCTGAGAAAAATAAACTAATGTGGAATGACTTTTTTTTGTATAGGCCTAATTGTACGCTAAGTCATATCTTGAACACCATTAATTATCTCTGCTGTCATTTGAATTAATTTGAACATAACATTCGTCTTTGTACGGTATCGCGAAGTGGTATCTTAAATTACTATTGCATGCTTGCTTTATCTTTAATTGAATGCATAGACAAGCCAGGCTGCGGATTCTTTTCTCTGGCTTCTGTTCATATCTTCATCCAGTCACGGACAGAACCTAATTTCATGTACTTCTTTTCTTCTTCTCCTATTCATTTAGACTTAGATGTTATGGTCTTATTCTTTGCGTCTTGCTCTAGCAAGGACACTCAAATGTACGGTTTTAGAGCCCATTTCTACCAATCGTTTGGCTTCATTTTTCATGTTGAGTGAGATTTCGATCTATTCCTGATCAAGCGCAATGGAGATGTCTATGACGTCGCAATGATGGACACACGAATGGCTTAGTAACTTCATCTTGGTAAGAATTTTATTCTACACTACCTCCTTCCTCCGAATCCTAACATCCTAAAACTATAAAACGTGGATGCAATTCTACTGTTAATTGCTTCTACTCCTACAAAAGAACAGCAATAATAATAATAATAATAATAATAATAATAATAATAATAATAATAATAATAATAATAATATGTTTTTTCTTTCAAAATTTGCTTGATCTGATCAGTTCTCCGGTTAAACAATAGACTAGAAACTGGAAAATAGAATGATTTTCTGAAGCAGACTTGAATAATTTCAAGAGAAAAATTGTTCCGGGCCCAGGTATCGATCCCGGGACCTTTGGCTGAGCAGTCCAACGCTCTGCCGACTGAGCTACCCAGGAACTGCACCCGACACCGTCTCAATTTTTCCATTTATATCCACATACCTCAAGTGGGCTGACAAGACTCCAGGAACTCAAATTTAAGTGCACACAAACCCGGAACAATGTTTCCCTTGAAATTATTCAAGCCTGCTTCACAGGGAGCTATACCTGAAAACCAGATTTCCATAATATGTACGTCACTGTAGGTACGTTAACAGAAAACCACAATTCAAGTCACACAGAGTTTGTGTGCACTCAAAGTTGGGTTTCTGGCGTCTTGTCAGCCCACTTGAGGTGTGTGGATATAAAGGGAAAAATTGAAACGTTGTCGGGATCGATACCCGGTCCCGGAAAAATTTTTCCCTTGAAATTATTCATGTTTCTTTGTTTATTTACTTATTTATTTATTTATTTATTTACTTATTTATTTAATTATTTATTTATTTATTTATTTATTTATTTATTTATTTATTTATTTATTTATTTATTTATCCGGTTAGTCATTTACCTACTTATTTATTAGTATTTTCACAGGAAAATCTCATTTCATTATTTTTAACAACAACTTAACCACTTTGTTACGAGCAGATTTTATATGTGAAGAAAGCTGTGCAATAATAATTTAGTTAATATGAGGTTACATAATAGCATGTGATATATTCTTAAAGCGCATTTCGTAGTTCAATAATATTACTTCTGTAGTTTTACCTATATAAAATGACACATGTAATACCAATATGAAGAAAGCCTGACAATGGCTTAAGAAACAGACAAGCATGCAAAATGAATGAGTATTTAACCCCGTTGTAATCAAGCTGTGTGTGAGAAGCAGATTCTACAAACTTCCCCACAGCTGTGAGCTTGTCATCCCTGTGAGAAAATGAAGGAACCTGCACGTAATTCCGAAAAGTTGCAGATATTACGTCCTAGTATACGGTTTAAATCGAAAAATAATAATACATATGAACACACAATAAAACCCTTAAATTCAGTGGGAACTAGATTACGTAATTATTTTTCCATGAATATGGAAGGTATTGACTGAAATTTTACCTTTTGACAACATTAAATTCGAACATTATCCATTCTTAAATAATGTGTTAGCGACATAATTTCTTCAACGTCCAGAAACTACTTGCAGGCTAATAAATCAAGTTTGTTTCGAACGAGATCTGAAAGGGCTGTCTGTTTGGTTGAGTATTTTACCTTAAGTTCTTTGATGAAACCAATATTTATAATTCAATAGACTAGGCGTCTTTTGTAGTCTTGATCGATATGATCCTGATTACAGAATATGTAGGTGGTTCCGATACGTCAGAAGAAGTATGTATCCCACCATTCGGAACCAAAGTCTTCTTCTACACATAGTAATGTTCATTGCATACTCTTTTAAACGAATAGCTTATATTGTACATTTATAAACTACATTACATTTACAAGAGGACTAAAGATTTTTTCCACTAGGCTGTGATATTCTGAAGTCTAAACTGCTACAGTTATCAATTTCATATTGTGGTATGCCGATAAGCTATTAATATTTGACTATAATTATTTATTTACTGTGCACCTTTGCTTATCTTAAAAGTTAATAATTTACATTAACGTTTTCGATACATTTGTATCATCTTCAGATGTAGAGTGTTAAATAAATATTTATGATGGAAACCTTGCCTTATGGTATGGGACTTATTATGATTTTCGGATCTTGCTAAAGTGAATTGCTCTAACTTAACCTAATTTGGTCTATAATACACATGTTACATTAAGTTAAAATCATTTGCAGTCCATATAGTACAATTTAAAAGATTTAAAATTATTTAAAAGTGATATAAAACTATAAATGTAATCAGAGGAATATAAAACGTTGTAGGACACTTTAAAACGCTGTAAGCACTTGTTGGCTGTGTTTTCCAGTTTTTAACATCGTTGGATGGGACTGCTTCTGTTGATCTTGATTTTAACAACAAACTAAAACGGAGTACTGTTTATATCACTAGCAGTCTATAATTATTAACAATGTGTATTATTAAAGCATTTCATTCGATTTTGGTCAATAGATTGATGTGAAAATCATAGATATATCGGTACAAGATGGATGGATGTCGAGTCCATGAGTTTAATACAGCATTGCGTGTGATTTGAAGTGTGTTGAACTGCTCCTACTTGATGCTTGACTGATATTAAACTCAACATATATCTATGATTTTCACATCAATCTATTGACCAAAATCGAATGAAATGCTTTAATAATACACATTGTTAATAATTATAGACTGCTAGTGATATAAACAGTACTCCGTTTTAGTTTGTTGTTAAAATCAAGATCAACAGAAGCAGCCCCATCAAACGATGTTAAAACTGGCAAACACAGCCAACAAGTGCTTACAGTGTTTTAAAGTGTCCTACAACGTTTTATATTCCTCTGATTATATTTATAGTTTTATATCACTTTTAAATAATTTTAAATCCTTTAAATTGTACTATATGGACTGCAAATTATTTTAACTTAATGAAACATGTGCATTATAGGCCAAATTAGGTTAAGTTAGAGCAATTCACTTTAGCAAGATCTGAAAATCATAATAAGTTCCATACCATAAGGCAAGGTTTTCATCATAAATGTTTATTTAACACTCTACATCTGAAGATGATACAAATGTATCGAAAACGTTAATGTAAATTATTAACTTTTAAGATAAGCAAAGGTGGCACAGTAAATAAATAATTATAGTCAAATGCTACAGTTATGTTTTTGAACTATAACACTGGCCTATTTACAGTATGTGAAAAATAAATTAAATGTTAATGGAGATTAATATGATAGACACCTTAATATACAGGAATACACATTTTAAAAATAAAAAACAACACACACACACATACACATGCACAGTAGTAACACAACATGAAGTATTAGTTATTTTTTCAATATTGTTTAATTAATGTTATTGCAATTAAGTCGTTTGTTTTTTCTTCATTTCGTCTTTCATGAAATCGTATCTACGATAAATTCAATCACTGTATGCAGTTAAACTAAAGATAATAGGAGAATATATTAAAAAAAAAACGTTAAATATGCTTGTGAGACAACCTACATTAAGTCAACATTAATTTTGATTTTGATACGTATTTCGTATTACGTGAATTATGCAAGATTTGAAGGAAGATGCGAAATAAAAGAATAATGAATAGAAACAGGAAAGAAAGAAAGAAAGAAGAAAGGAAAGAAAATGAAATTAGGAAACAAGAAAAAAAATAAAATTAGCCAAACATGAAAGAGAGAAAAAACATGACAGTAAAAAGAGAAGAAAGAAAGAAGGAAAGGAAGAAGATGAAATCTAAGAAAGAAAATAAAAGTAGCTAAAAAGAAAGAGAGAAAGAACAGGACAGTAGAAAGAGAAGAAAGAAAAAAACCTGAAATGCTAAAACATGAAAATTCTTGAAATATTAGACACTTTAAGGAGAAAGAATGAAATTAGAGAAGAAAACATTACTGAAAATGTGCTGTAGGATTAGACTATACAAAATGGAGGAAGAAACATACATTAAGAATGGATAAAGCAAGATTGCTACTGTAGGATTAAAGCAAACCTGAACAGATCACCTTATTCATGTTTAGGCACGAAACCCAGGTCTCAAATCTTGAAAGTACTCTGGTTATGGTTATGATGAGGATAACCAACTTTACTTCTGATACGATATTGTCCAAAACTTTCATAATTTAATTCCATCGATATATATTTATACATGAAATGTCTTTGCTACAAGAAAAACGAATATAATGTAAAAATAAATTTGCGTAAATGTTTTAAAATCAAGGTTTTTATCTTACTACAAACTTTCTAGCGCTTTGTGAAACAAGAAACTTACACTGAATATGAAACTGAACTTTGGTAATTCAATATAATGATTTATCCGCTTCCTATGAAACCAGTACGAAGCTCCCGGAAGACAATCGTCGTGTCGGGTCTGCCAGTGATTCATGAGTGACATGTGAAGACGTTGACTTATGCCGCATTTCAGTGGGAGATCCATATACAACCTCTCCTGACATACGCTCCCTTTTAATGATGAAACATTGATGTACAGTGTTTAAGAAAGTGAACAAGAAATAAAAGCAAATGCACGGTTTATGTTACAACTAAGTTGTTTATTCTTCAGCATCTTGTGTACTTTATTTTTTCTCCTTTTATATTTTAGTTATTTTTTTACTCTCTGCTTGTTGTCTAAGTACTGCACAATATTCCTACCAACTAATCACCCTTCTGGACTCCTACCCGATAACGCCATATTTACTGCCCTACACTGTTCTTCAAAGGGAGTTATACCTGAAAGCCAGATTTCCATAAAACAAACAACTATATATTTATATAATTTTCGTGGCACGCTAAAGATATCTGTAAATATGTTCCTCTCAAACATATTGTCAATGTCCAGTTAAAGACATGAGCAAGTCTCAGTTCACCAACCAAATGAAAGTCTGTTATGCCAGTACGCGATATATATATTTTTGATACTATTAATTGTAGAAAATTAGAATTATAGATTTACTCACGTGAATAGATCGAGGCAAAACATACGAAGTAAATATCTTTCAAATGAACGCAGTTCATTAAAGGCTTTATTTAAATACTAGCTGTACCCGTGCGCTCCGCTGCACCTGTTAGAAATAAATATAAAGTAATTACATAATTAGAATAGGACATCTGCCCCAGGGAACATTCGTGTTTGATAGAAGGATAAATCGTTTAATATGTCACTTAAATTAAATTGTACTTAAATAATTAAAATGCGATCATTTTGGTCCAGAGACCACTATTTAGTGCAATGATAATTCCTTTAACATATTTCTTAATTGTTATTACATGCAAATAATTAAAATATGATCATTTGGTTCAGAGAACATCCGTTTTTGGTGCAATTTGGTCCCATCAAAATTTTGTCTGGAATGAAACGTATCGGAAATCATTTTTAAATAAACTTTTGTTATGCAACATTTTTCACAAAAATTAATAATAAGGGAGATATTTCGAGTTATTTAATTCAAGTCCCCTTATAACCTCCCTTTTAAATAAAGTATTTTGAATGCCATATAGCCTAAAATCTAAGTTACAACATTTGTATTTCAATTTTCATATCAATCGGTTCAGCCATTATCGCGTGAAAAGGTAACAAACATCCAGACAGACAGTTTCGGTTTCAGGATGGTTAATTATACATGTCAACATAAATTATTTCTGGAAAATCGAAAATTACTAGAAAAATTTTGGCTACAGATTTATTATTAGTATAGATCTGTATAAATCAACTCTGAACTTATCGCGACACTGAATTGATTTGGTGATTCGTGCTTTTATTTTAGTTAGTCCGGAGCTTCTGCCGGGTTGAATAACAGATGGTCACAATTAATGTTATAGTTCTTTCTCAGAGATTAACAATTTAAAAAGTTCTTATGAAGTTGCTCAATTACATAAAGTCTCAGCGAACCTTGACGTAATGCACGTTGGCCAACCAGCGGTGAGATCCCACGCTACTGTCCCTGCTCGCTTCCACGAACTCTAGGCATAATTCCATCATGGTGGCGCTATCCTGCTGAAATACGCCGTGAAACGTTTCGTATATTTTGATTCATCACACATAGATTCTAAAATGTAACTTAAGTACCTCGCTCTGTTGATCTCTTCTCAATCAAAGAAGACAGTGGAATAATAAATTCTCCGAGATCTGATGGCACACCGCACCCCTATTTCTTCATCATACAGTTGATCCTCATTCACGATTCTTGACTTGTCTCTGTTATTTCGTGATGCAAAGTGGCAATGTAGATGAAACCAAGCTTGATCGAGAAAAAAGTCAGATGTGGAATCCATTTACCCGTTTTTAACGTTTTCTAACATACATTTACAAAAGTGAAGTTTACTTTACGTGATGAATGAACAAAAGGGGAGCGTTTCGCAGTGTATTTGCAGCGAGATAATGCCACACCTCATACTGCTAATGCATCCATGAAGGAATTTTATTTCACCGAGCGTTCGTGGAGGCAAACAGCGACAGTATCTTGAGTTTTACCACTGGTCGGTCGAAGTAAATTACGTCAACGTTCTCTGAGACTCTCTGTATTTGTTTAGGCCTATATCAGTAATAGAAGTACACTGGCGCTACTAGTCGTCGATAGTGATCGATAGTTTATTCGTGTAAGTATGGCTTCTTTAGTTATTGATTCTATAAGTAGATGGCGGAGGTAACAGTTAGTGTAGTCAATAGTCCATATCTATACCTGAATTATAGAATTCAAAATGTCATCCCCTTCTAATGATTGTAGAAACCATTAGGTCTAGCGGGAAACCGCTAATACTGTCATTTATGAGAATAATTTATACTTATTCTAATCACCATTTTCCCCTAACACATTTCTACCCGTCCCTTTAATATTGCCGCCTATTGAGAACTAGTAGAACTATTTCAAAGTTTGTCAATTTCTTATATATTTGGTTCTTACTTATCCCGTGGTTACATCGCTTACACGATAATAAAGTCATAGGTTAGATATCTTCGAATGCCAGTGTACAGTAGTGGCAAAAAAAAAACCGGACCGGCCCTTGTAGCTGATTTCAGAGCCTTGTTCACAGTGACAGCACGATAGACTGGTAACTAAGACTTTCGTGGTTCGAATCCTGTCTGGGAAAGAAACTTTTTTTTGTTCCTTATTCAAATTTATTCCCCATACTTTTCGATTGCAGCGATATTTCACTACTTAATTAACTTATTATTCCCAGAACATGAATTTTACCAGCTTATTTTCTACTGGCTTTCTAAATAGGCTATGTCAGCAATCGAAACTACAACAATTTCAATAGATTACTAGCTATCATGTGAATGCGGACATGGCATGTGCAGTGGCTCATTTCGGGGACTTTGATTATTGCGTCGGTCCGGTTTTTTTGCCACTACTGTACATGTATATATAAAAATATTCACCTTCCCACTTATTGGGAAATTGATAAGGAGGAGCATCCATTTCATTGGAATGTAATAAATGCTACAACATCACTGAGTGAGATACAGTACTAAAACGCAGTTAATGTTGATGTGTTTAGCTTCACTTTAAAGAACTTGCTAGAAGAGATTAGCAGGGGAAATTACGATGGATCGCTCCGTAGAGCGTTGGTTTCCCGTTGCAGGTTCCTCAAGAGCTGAAAGAATAGCATTGCCTACGCTGTTCGTTCGTTTTGAATAACTGCCCCAAGCAACTGTAAAACCAAAATTATTTTTCTTATTAATTTTCTAATTTTCGCTTCTTTATTTTCTTCTTATGGATGCATACTATTCATCAAAAGAAATATTTTAAATGTATTACATGACTAATACTTTGTTAAGGGGTTAGGTACAGCTTAAAGGAGTAAAATTTTGGAAATATTCAACTTTTTTTTTCCTCCATTACTGTATCTTGTACAATAATGAAAATTAGTATGTGTAAAACACTGTCCTTCTGCTATATGATAAACATGTTTTTACGATTAAAAATATATATATATATATATTTTTTTTTCAAAATTCAAAGTTCACTCTGCAGTGATGAAGCGTTTCCCTCATATCTCAAAAAGTATCCAACATTCTGTGATGAAATTTTTTGTGTGTATTTATGCGTGCCATATCTACAATATGATGCAAAATCACTTCTCTACCTTTGATAGATTGTCTGATAAAAAGTAAATCCATTTTAAAAAATGGTCAAATATCTAACACAAAATAAAAATATATTGTTTATTAAGGACTGTAGTTGAAAGAGCATGATATTGTAAACATGAGTTTCAGCAATAAAATAAAAAGAGAGAACATGAAAAAGTTAACAAGTTTATGAGTTATGAGGGAAACGCTTCATCACTGCACAGTGAAATTTGAATTTTGGAAAAAAAAATATAAAAATATAATAATTTTTTTTCATATAGCAGAAGGATAGTGTTTTACACATACCAATTTTCATTATTGTACAAGATACAGTAATGGAGGAAAAAAATGTTGAATATTTCCAAAAAATTTACTGCTGTAAACTGAGAGTCGGATGTACATATATTTCTTCCTTTTTTACTTCATAAGTAGAATACAGAAGATTGCATTAGAATATTTATGCCCAGTATTTCACATTTTTGTCTTCTAAGTAATGTGTAATGTGTTAATGGCTTATGAGCGAACATGTCAACAGACCAGTTATTACTACTGGTTCAAGAAATAAATTGTTTATGCTCTCTTTTCTTTGAATGAGATGACAGTATGGAAGTTTCGCAAAATCTTGCTAGCGTAGCACAGACAACAACTTGTACAGTCGCCATGATAGCCATCGAATCTTCCAGCAGTTTTATTCCTATTTCGCTGCAGCGTGACTCATTGTTGTCCAGCGGAATACGCTGAGCCTACGCTGTTTTGAATAACTGCCTCAAGCAACTGTAAAACCAAAATTATTTTTCTTATTAATTTTCGCTTTTTTATTTTCCTCTTATGAATGCATGCTATTCGTGAAAAGAAATTTTAAGTTCATTACATATTGTATCAAGACATAACTGAGAGTCGTATGATACATATATTTCTTTCTTTTTTACTTCATAAGTAGAATACATAAGATTGCATTAGACTATTTATGTCCAGTATTTCAAATTATTGCCTTCTAATTATTTAAGTGTGAAGCACGAAAGTAGCTTTGCATGCATGTCATAATCCTAAACGCCAGCTATCAGTTCTTGCATTCTTGCACAACTTCCCTCTTCTTGGATCTGCATCTGCTCTGAAACATATTTCTTGTGTAGTCTAGTTCATAAACCAACGGACATGCTGTGGATAGCAGCGGTGTTGCATGGTGAGCACCGGACTCTCTTTCTGGTGAGAGGTCTAGACCACCATGAAAATCTTATACCAACATCGTTTAATAAAAATTAAACCGCGGAGGTAATAACTTCTCGTCATCAGAGAAATAACTCCACGCGCGTGCGCCGGCAATGGTCGTGTGCCCAAGTTATCTCCAACACAAGGAAACTTCGCCGCTTGTCGTGTTCATTTGTCTACCTCTATCTGTTCTCTTTACAAGCTATTAAAAGACCACCGCCTCACTCATTTAATATTTTTGGGAGGAAAACATGCTATATGGGCGGAGTACTACATTCACGCTAACGTACATCAAAATAAAAAATGTTCGAAACAATTTTATTTATCATAATTACTTTAAATCACATACACGATTCTTTCCCACGTTAAGGAAAGAAAGTACGTTATGTATATAAGTAATGAGGCTTAAATAGTATTCACAACGTATAAAACTGTATTCAAGTTGTAATTTGACAGGAATATTTATTACATACTTCTAAAACCTGTTTCTTTTATTTAGCACTTAAAATTGGCCAAAAATATAAACGACCTTTCCATTTATAAGCTACATGTACAGTATTATGTTAGCAACTGCGACTAAAAAATATTAGGTATTTTATTTTAATATAATTAATCCATCCTTGTAAAATGTTGTCTTTGTGGTTTCAAATTCAGTGGTCCCGGGATTTATTCCCACTAAGAAAGTCTTTTCCTTTCTGTGTTGTTTCAAAAGATTATTTTGGAAAAAAGTAGAATGTTACAATAAATTATTTATGTTGAATATGACAAACAATCTTTCTTCGTAGTCTTAGTTTCACGCTTGTTAGACTCCACTGCAATTTATATAGTCGCTATTCATATAATAATATTCAACTCTTTTCACTTCCGTACTCGAAGGTCATACTGGGTTCCTCCTTCCTGCAGATGATTTGATTCTGCAATGTGGATCTACTTGTGTTTCGTTATTCTCTCTACAAAAGCATCCCATCCACGTCTTGGATAGATACAACCTACGCTCACTCAGGCTGCCATACAGTCTCATTATGCTACTTTTTTAAAATTGGTTATTTTGCGACGCTTTACCAACTGAATGAAATTGTGATAATGCCAGGGAAATGAATCCGGAGTCCATCGCCGAAAGTTACTCAGCATTTACTCTTAACTGGTTGAGGGAAAACCCCAGAAAAATGTGAACCAGATAACTTGTTCAAACCAGGATTTGAACCCGAGCCCGCTCGTTTGAACCCGAGCCCGCATGACGGTCAGTCATGCTAACCGTTTCTCCACAGAGGTGCACTCGTTATGCTACTTTCAGAACTGAATTTTGACATGGGTAGTGAATGACCGGGTGAATTTTGACTAAGCCCTTACTCTATCACGTATAGAGTTCTTTTACGTGACGTCCCACCTTTACTTTCCTTGCAAATAAAGTCATAATATGGATTATATCGCCCTTAAAAGCATATCGCCCTCCTTGGTTGAATTTCATTTTCTGAATCTAGCATCCAGTAACAAGAGCTATGGCCACTACTGGGTACAGAAAACGACCGAAGTCACCGATGTAGCTCAGTCCGCAGGCGCATTTGCCTGCTGATCTGGAGCTGCGCTCGGATGGAGGTTCGATTCCCATTTGGATTGGGTTCATCGACGTATTCGCCAGTCATAAGACGAATGGCAGGTAATCTATAGCGAATTCTCAGCCTCGTGTTGTAACGGTCAGATCGATGAGTTGCCTTTACAGGTGTTTCCTCGATATATCTTAAATTCCGTATAAATTATATTTCTATACCGAAATTGTTATTGCTGGATAAATGTGTCATTGATTTTTAATTTACATATGAATGGAAGCTGTCATGTGTTTTGTTCTGATATTTTGCACCATCATCTTGAATATAATTTGTATAGGCTACAGTATACTGTTGGAATTATGTAATACATATTGTAAGTTAATTTTCACTTTTAACCCTTAGGAACCGTGCGTCCATTCTAGTGGCCAGCTAGTATTATGGTCATGACGTGATATAATATGCTATAAATTGTATGTTATATATAAAATACGTTGATATTCTTTAATTTTGTATAACATTAAGGATATTGCACTTGATTAAAACAGTATTTTTTTGTAATGGCTTTTTCTTAAAAAAGGAGGAAAATCATTTCAACTGCAGTCAATTGAAACTCCGTTCAGCTTCCATGCGTACCATTACACCAATTGCTTTACATGGGCTCTCCCCATCCTTTACCACAGGCTAAATTGACTGCAGTGGCCGGGACGCGAACCTGCGATCTTAGGCAGGATATGCTGGCTGGATATATCTTAAATTCCGTCTAAATTATATTTCTATACCGAAATTGTTACTGCTGGATAAATGTGCCATTGATTTCTAATTTACATCTGAATGGTACCTACCATGGAAACTGTCATGCATTTTATTTTAATATTTTACACCATCGTCTTGAATATAATTTGTATATACTATTGGAATTATGTAGTACCTATTGTAAGTTAATTTTCACTTTTAAAGAGATAGATATGTTAATGGCGAGCATTGCGTAATGAGTGTGAAATATGTAAGTATACATCGAACAGTTAAAATGTATCTCCTTTCTAAAATAGTTTTCTAATTGCAATTACCTAACTAAATGACTTGAAGTACAGATCACGTCACCGATGCTTCCTCTGCCAACATATCAACTTAAAACAGAACAGGTATCAGACCTGTTGTACCTTCTTCTTCTTTACTCAGAGTTACAACCCATTAAATACAATAAAGAAGCCGACATTTGATGTTAACCGAAACATATTACACATACTTGGACTTCATAGCATTGGTTTATCACCTGATTACTTATCCTACGTTCTTATAGAATCTTTTTGTAATTGGCTGAAAACACTAACAAATAAAGGAAGGAAGAGAACGAGGGTTCTGCGTGTTTCGTTATAGTTGTTCTAGCGTCCAGCCTTCTATAATCGAGTCTTTGAAATGATCTACTTAAGAGGCGGCCGCACTTTTAAATCCCCGTTTAAGTAGCATTACACAGTGTGTATGTCTCTGCCGTATTAGGAACTTGCCATAGATTCGTACAATACCAAAGAGCCGGCAGTACAACAACTTAAAGCTTATCCCGACTGTGTAAATGTGGAAATCACATGAGAGGAAGGTGGTTTTCAGAGAAGCGGCTTTTCTTATTACAAGACTAAGAACTCACATGTAGTTGCAGCAGCTACATCTCCTTCTATTCCTCATATGGTGGGGGTATTGTGAATATACATATAGAGTGTGTGCTGTTAGTTAGGGAACTTAACATCCATTTACACTTTATACCACGATTGTGTTCATATTTTTGAAAATTTGGACTTGAATGCATCACACGTTTTGTATAACAACATTCTGGAGAACGAGCATTACGCTTTGCTCGTCGTAAATAATGAGTTGTGCGACAATTTTACAAGATTAAATTATGTACGCTATAGTTATCCGGAGAAAGATTTGGCCGTTGGAATATTCAAATTCCCAGACACTGAGCAAGTTCGGAGACCCAGAGCATACAGTAGGTGCACAAGAAACGCGTAATTAAGTTATATTAAACTCACTGTATTTGGTTTGTTGTTGGCACTCGTTCCGAAATACAGTTGGAGAAAATTGCTAGAAGAATGTTAATATGCTGTAACTAATAGACATATATTATAGAAATGTATTATTATTAAATGTGACATAATTTTCTTTTATGAGTTCGAAACGAATCAATTTAATATTTATTTTGTTCATAATGAAAAAGATGAACTGATCATAGATCATTTGTTTTACTTTTATTTTTATTTATTTCCAACCGTAAATGATAATTATAATTGAGGACCGGTTTTACAAAACTCAACATCTAGAAATTTTGCAATATTGAGTTATATATGACATCGTTTATTTTGTAGTAAGTGGAATCGAATGGCATTATCAGAATTAAGCTAAACTTAACACCTATTAGTGTAATTTCATTGCAAACATAGAGAAGTTTGTCAAAACTCAATATCTACTAGAAATACAATGAAAGAGTAATGGAACGGAGAAAAATTCTCTCCGGCACCGGGATTTGAACCCGGGTTTTCAGCTCTACGTGCTATTGCTTTATCCACTAAGCCACACCGGACACCCATAATAATAAAATAATAATAATATATATGTACTTCGGTACATTAAAATAATAATATATAAAATGATAATAATAATATATAAAATAATAATAATAATGATAATAATAATAATAGAAAGATTTTACAAAACGTAACATCTACACAACTTTCAATCATTTCTTATGTTGTAAATGCCTTATATGGAATATTTTACTAACCCTGTAGGGCTATATCTGTTAATTGGCAACACTGTCAAGTTTAACATGAGCTTCACTCAACAATGCACAATAATTTACTGGCTTCTTAAATTAATATTATTGTAAGCAGAGGTTGTCTTCACTTTAAACGTTCTTTATGGTTATCTACTGAAATAGAAACATTTATCAAGGTATGTATCTACATTTTATAGCTTTGATAATTTATGAAAGAATAATTATTATTTTATCCACAAAATATACATTTTATAACCTTTATTATTATTTTATATTAATATTCAGATGGAAATTCAAACTACAGGCGATGAGTATCCAACTGCAGTTCAAGAAGTTTCTCGTGGGCGAAAAAGGAAGAAATTTGACACTACAAGTAGCAGAAAATAGAGCGTCAGTTACACTAAAGAAGGTTCAGGTGAGCATGATACAGACTGCACTCGCGGATTAAAAGGATTTGAGCAAGAATCCAAACGAACCTCTGTGAGGCAGCTCATCTTACAAAAATGATTTGCCTGAATTTAGAGACAAAATCTATAGTACTTCCTGTGCAGTAAATATACGGGCTTAAGGAATACAAAACCGAAAAAAAATCGTATTTTTGTCTCATTTCGTTGCTGAGAAAGAATGTTTCAAAATGTATATACATCAAATTTGGGACACTCTGTATAACATATTTGTTTAATTGTCAAAATAATCCTGTTCAAATAAATTCTCTATAATTCGGATTATCACTAATTTATACTGAATTTTCACCTAGTTAGTTGGAATTTAAGAGGTTCTACGGTATAATAGTCTATAATGTAATATATCTGTCTCTATAGTCGCAGTTATATTATCAGGAATATGTCATTGCTTGGCTTTGGTGTTGTTTTAGACCTTAAACCACTTTACTGTGTGAAATTCGCTCTGAGACGCGGCGTCTGAGTTACTGGACAGCCTCTGTTTGACGAAGTTGCGTAATAGCGATATGGTATTGTTCCGGACAGGCGATGTAAGTGAAGTTGAAGAAATTATAAAATAAAACAGAAAATAAAAAATAAATAAATCGTGTGGTGTAGCTGAGTTGTGTAAAGTAGTGGCCTTATATAGGACCTTACACTGTACTTAGCAAGGTGCGCGCCGCAAGCACCTGGGGTCATAACATCTTCATGAGTATGGCACTGCACAAAGAATACATAGCGACTCTAATGAATCCAATGAAAACAAAACTAAATCCAATGTATTACACAACAAAACTTTCAGCTCAACTACTGCAAACGTGTAGAATTGATTTAAACTACAGACTTTGCCACTAAAATATACCTACTAGTCCTTGCATCACTGAACCCAAATTTGGGATGAATGCAAAATTGAACATGGCGGTAAGGAACTTTATATCCGACATAAAGCAACAAGCAGTGTAATTAGGAGGTATCACGTGTACACGTTACAAGAATTAATTTATTTTCTGTGCGTGATGGATTTAAAAAATTCGAATTGCTTATTTCTTTCATTTAATTAAAATTTAATAGGTATTAATTTATTACCAATATCCATATTAGAAACCTCATAAGCAAATCATCCTCCTAAAAATCTGAATAATAAAGGTAAAGCTTTTAAATAAGAAGGTAAACAAATTATTTATAAACATATTTTGATATTAAATCTGTTTAATAATAATTGGTAATATTCAATAATTATATTTGCTAATGTAAAATATGATCGTATATTAACATTAATAAATTATTCCTACGGATAGCATTAAAAAGTATTGATTATTCAATCTATCTTAAATAAGAAGCAAGAACAAGCAGTTCGGAACTTCTAGTGGCATGTTCCTTCTTCCAGAGGATATCTTACAGACAATATTGAAGTAAATATATCAGTCTATATTCCAGTACCTACGCAATAACGAGTGGTTCATCTTCTTATATTGGAAACCAATGTGTTTGCATTCATCTATTATTAACAATTTGGTCTTCCTTTTGAAATGGATTTATGTGCAATAGGCCTAAGTTCATAGATATGATTACAGCATGTAACTTATTCGTTGTACATTAACGCGAAAACAATATTGACTGTTCTGGAAGAACTATTTTTGCAGCTCAAGGAAATAAACAGCAGAAATGAATTCTTAAGGAATGTTGCAGAGTATAGAAGCAGAGACGAACTCAGTAACCTTACAACCCGCAATGAATTACAAATTTTTAGTTTTACTGAAAAAATTGATAGCCAGATGAAAGAATGGTATGAACACATCCAAAGAGTAGATGCACAAACAATAGCTAAACAGACTTTAGAATACACTTAAGTCTAAAGGGCAAATATATGTAGGACGTCCTCGAGGAAGATGTGAAGACGACATAGACAGATGAATTCCTATTTGAGCGGAACTCAGCGTTATAGTCCAAGCCTTGATGATGATGACGATGACGATGACGATGACGAGTTTTCAGTATATTTTCTTCTCTGGGAAAATTGCAATTTCAATTTTGTTGTTGTTATTATTATTATTATTATTATTATTATTATTATTATTATTATTATTATTATTATTATTTAGAGCTGTAAATACTTGTTGCAGGAACATAATTTAATTTAATTTCCTAGAAATTATTTCGTAATTGAAGACCTCCCTCGAATAAGGGTGTAACTAACAAATCTAGTAGAAATGAAAATAATTTTAGGGGCATATTTTGTTAGGTCTATATTTACTGCAGAAGCATTTGATTAATCAAGGATACAAGTTTATTCAGCTATTGGCTAATTCATTTATTGTTATAATATACATTTTTCGAGGGAGGTCTTCAATTATTTTGTAGTATGTTTGAATTTATGATAGTGTGTTTGGGCAGACTATTACACTTTTACTACGTCATCCTACTTCTGAAAAATAAAACGGTACGAATGGACATCTTTCAACCAATCATGGCTGCTTATCTCACAATTTTATCTCTTCCCTAGCATTTGTTTAATTTTATTGCTTCCGTAGCATTTGTTTGTTTTTATTACTACCTTAGCATTTGTTTCTTTGTTTGCCAACATTTCAAACTGCAAATTCTGTACGGTACTATAAAACGTGCTTTGCGATCGTAATTTGTTACCCGCATAGATAGTCGACTGAAAATGGCGGCTCCGTTCAAACGTTTTGGTGAAGGTAACATTAGTGAAATAGAATTTTAGTAAGTCAATTAATATCTATTTTATTATATTAGAATAATTTATTTCTTCTAATCTTCATATACTTTCTTCTAGTCGTGTAATAGTCAATTAAATCCCACTCGAGTATTGATTTTCTCTAGATAAATCAAAACTTCTAGTGAGATTCATCATCATCATCATCATCATCATCATCATCATCATCTGGCACTACAATATTGGGTGGGTTTTGGCCGCTAGTACAACAGTCTTCCATTCTGTCCTATCTTCAGTCTTCTTTCTCCAACCTCTTACTCCCATTATTTCTAGGTCCCTGATGACCCCATCCAGCTGTAGTGAGATTACTGTTGATAATTGTCGTGACTAGACACTCCCAAGTTTTATTAAGACACAAATTTTGGAGTTGATCTGATGTGGATGTTAATGGGATGCTTGTTAAGCAGGACTTCGTAGTGTGACAACAGACTCGCCATGTGCATGGGTTCGTACACCTGTATCAACAACAGACCAGATGATACATCTCTGTCAGTGTTAATTCCCGGTATATAATCTTCTTTTCTAATCATGTTCTTGCAAACATACGGATGTAAAATGCAGCAATGAGAACGAATTTTATTTCACATTCTCTTTGTTACTGGCCTAATTTATTTTCATTATCTATCACGGATTTGAAGACATACCATTCATTGTATGGTTTTTTCATTCTCCTTTTTCTGCACCGATATCGATCCACCTATTCTTCATTCTTCAAATATCTGTTTTTCATACTTCTCTGGAGTTATGTATTCAGATATTCACAGATTTTCCGCGTTTCTTTTTCCTTTCAGGACTTCATTAACCTGATGAACAATTTTAGTATTGATGTAATAAAATAAAACCAGTGGCGCGTCAGCGTATGGAGAGGCAAGACCTACCAGACGACTGCCGGCCTCACGTCCGTATGCTTCAGCAGAGGTGAACGATCATCCAAACAGTACTGGAATAACATGTGATTAACACTATGATTCCCTCAAGCCGTTATGTGCTGTATTCTCAGATTAACTATTTCTTAAGAATATAATTGATTAAATGGCGATCTTACTCGTGTTAATTATGTAAGCATGTGCGGCTTACAGCTGTTTCGGTGCTACTTGACACCATCCTCAGAGCCTTCTGTGTCTCGGCGTCATCTCAACTTCGCTGCCTGTTGTGTGGGTGCGTTCGTGTGATGAAGAGTTGTGTCAAATAGTGTGTTTGTTCTGAAATTGATCTGTGTGTTGAGTATTTGGTTAGGGTGTGTTTTAGTGTGTCTGTATATTTCATCAACACACAGATCAATTTCAGAACACACACATTATTTGACACAACTCTTCATCACACGAACGCACCCACACAACAGGCAACGAAGTTGAGATGACGCCGAGACACAGAAGGCTCTGAGGATGGTGTCAAGTAGCACCGAAACAGCTGTAAGCCGCACATGCTTACATAATTAACACGAGTAAGATCGCCATTTAATCAATTATTTATATTCAAGTGTTAAAAGTAGCGTACGAAAGATTCAACATGGGTTATTTCTTAAGAGTTTGAAGTGGTTTGGCTATTTGATATCTGAACGGGAGAGTTGACCTAAACAATTTCACCATTGGCAATCTCCAGGAAGAAAGAGGAGAGGTTGACGTAAGGCAACGTGGGACGAGGTAATTATAATGAATAAGAGAGACATACGATGAAGACGCGCAAGCAGAAGGCTTTTGTTGATTGTCACGGGAAGACGGTACTGGCTTTGTAATCTCTATTATATATAATAATAATAATAATAATAATAATAATAATAATAATAATAATAATAATAAAGCCGTAAATCCCCAGTGGGGCAAGGCCTCCTGCTTGGGCAGGGGTGGCTCAAGTCTTGACCATCAGAAGAGCCGACCTGATGGTCTATTCCTAGTTCTTTGTCCACAATTTCGCTAGCACTGGTTGTTGCTCCCACTCAAAGTTGGTTGACTGCGTCCTTCCACCGTGTTCTTTGGCGTCCTATTCTGGTCCACAGTCCTCCTAGCTGCAACTGGAACTCGTCCCCCCATCTGGTCCTCGGTCGTCCACGGTTTCTCCAGCCAATTCTTGGATCCCACAGTGTCGCCGTGTGTGCCCATCTGGTAGGTTGCATTCGTATCACGTGTCCTCCCCAGCGCCATTTCATCCTTTTAGCGAGTGTGACCACGTCCTCTACGCCGCTTCGTCGCCGTACTTCTTCGTTTCTGATTCTGTCTTTCAGGCTTATTCCGACAATTTTCCTTTCCATTCTTCTTTGGCATCTTCCTAATTTTAATGCCTGTTTCTTGGTGAGTGACCAGGATTGTGCCCCATATAGAAGTACAGGTGCAATGCAGCTGTTGAATATCTGCCTCTTGTTCTGCAATTTCTGGCTCTTGTCCATTAGGATGAAGGACAGACTCCAAAACTTTCTCCATGCCGATGCTATTCGTCTATCAATTTCTTTGTCCATGCTGTTCTGAAATGATATAGTCTGGCCAAGGTAAATGTATTGCGTGACAAATTCGATGTTCACATTGTTGACGATCATCTGCCCTTCTGCGTCATTTGTTTTTGGTTTTGCTGGTGTTGATTTTTAGCCCTACTGCCATGCTTTCTTCGCACAATTCGTTCAGCATCTCTTCCAAATCGTTTCCTGGATCTGGAAAACAGAACCACATCATCAGCGATATTATATATAGTCTATGTATAATTATACATACTATACTGTACGCATAACTATTTCCTCAGTTTTATAGTCACCTTTCTGAATATCTAAGTTCTATGTCAACAACATTGAACATGGATATTTCTCTTGCTGTCTGGTAGCGATCGGCTGTCATGTAGAAGACTCTTCTCGTGTAATAAGTCCTCTGAGTATTTTTCTGGCTATGTCATAATCATCACCATCATTCAAAAATATTTCTATGATCATTTCAATGTCATGAAATTTAAGAGTTAAATTATTCAAGTAATTTCTGCTTTCCTTATAGCCTACTACTCCTCTTTCAGGTATGTTTGTAATGAATAACTATTAGTTTCTTAATTGGGTTGTCACTCATTTTTTCATCTTGTTAACTCAGTTGTTTCTGTACTGATACCTTTGCCCGTTATTTTCAAAACAGTTTATTTACTTATTATTTCATTCGATTCATGCGATTGACTAATTTATTCTGGCGTAGTTAAGGCCGACATGTCTTCTTTTCCACACCAACAGAAATACAAATACAATAATAGAAAAAAAAATCAAATATACAGGCTACAGTCACACAAACTTTAAATGAGTGATTAAATATAATAATTTTATCCTAGTATAGGCCTATTATATACTTTGTATTGTCGGTCTGGGTAGCGTAGTCGGTATAGCGCTGGTTTTTCTGTGCTCGAGGTTCCGAGTTCGATTCCGGCCCAGATAGATGGCATTTAAGTGTGTTTAAATGCGACAGGCTCATGTCAGTAAATATACTGGCGTGTAAAGGAACTCCTGCGGGACAAAATTCCGGCTCACCGGCGACGCTGATATAACCTCTGCAGTTGCGAGCGTCGTTAAATAAACCATATTTTCTTTTTATTAATTTTTATACTTTGTTTTGTGTATTTTGTGTGTTAAGAGTGCGCCTTTATGTCTGCGTATAGAATGATAATGCTCATAAGAGAATACTATATGAATTGGTCAGTGGAATAAGGACTGATGTCCAGAAAAGCAAATTTTTCAGGAGACAAAAAAAACTTCGCATCTCCTAAATAATTAGAGCAACACTAACAAACATTTGCACAGTTGTAGGTTGTAGTGCACCCCTCTGACTGTTAATGAACACTCACGTGTGACTTTAATAGTATGGGTAATAAATAGGATGATAAGTGGTGGACTTCGGTCCTTCTTACATTGTTTTACTACGCAAGTGTAAAAGACAAGCACAATAATCTGAAATAGTGAATTTTATTTATTGAATAGGCTAAATTGTATTTTCAGAATACATACATCACTTAAGCTAACTGTCTAGAAAAAAAAACAGGATATGACACCAATATGATTAATAATAATAGGTACTTATAATAGGAACCATTTCAATGTAATGAGAAACTGTCTTCTGTCTTAGTTACTGCCATCATTCTGAGTTCTGCTACCTTCCTCACACTTAATACTTAGCAATTGCTGTTATGCACTCTGTGATAGATATTTCAGGAGTTTAGATACATCACGTATCTTTGAATTTTTAACGGGTAACTAACTGCCCGTGATAAAGCTGTGGTACATTTTTTTAACTTGGTTATTTAACGACGCAGTATCAACTACGAATTATTTAGCGTCGATGGGATAGGTGATAGCGAGATGATATTTGTCGAGATGAGGCCGAGGATTCGCCATAGATTACCTGACATTTGCCTTATGGTTGGGGAAACTTGGAAACAACCCAACCTGGTAATCAGTTCAAGCGGGAATCGAACCCGCGCCCGAGCACAACTCCGAATCGGTAGGCAAGCACCTTAGCCTACTGAGCTACGCCGGTGACTTTTTGGTGGTGCATTGAGATTGGGAGTCACGTTATTCTTAAGGAGACGGAAGCTGCTCATGACCATTTCGCTCATTAATTTACTGACCTCTACCTGGCGTTTGTGCAAATATGGTATTGAAAAATCTTGTATTTTGATAACTGAAACACGTCACCATTTTGAGATGCACTTTTCTTGAAAAACTGTGTGAAATACCCATCAAAGTCTTTGAAATTAGTGTGTGTCATTTCAACAACTTGGAAGTGACTTTTAACAAGTTCAAATTATTCACTTGGGATCTCCACTTTTTCACCTTCTTTTGTTTCCTCTGTATGATACCGAAGTGTCTGTCTCAGGGAAGATAGCTGTGTTCCCGTATAGGAAAACGGTGCAAACTTCCTCAAATCTTCCAACAAAAACTTGCGTGAACTAATATCGTACAATGGTATTGTTCTGATTCTGTCCTGGACACCCATCATAAAATAAGGAAAGTCTCATGACTCCAAGTGAGAGAAAATTGGTAACATAATGATCAATGCAAGAAAAAACAGAGTTCACACCCTTCCGACCTTCATGTTCTGGCCACATGTACATGATTAATTTTCCAGTCTTACCACTAGAGATTGCAAAACAATGTAACCAATATTGCCTCATGTAATATATTTCTTGCACAGGGAGTAGTGGAAATGGCATGTTTTGCTTGTAATCAAAACATAGAGTTTCAATATATTCGTCCTGCATAGAAAACTCTGTATCTTTTTTCGACTCTTTGTGAAAAAAACCCGGGCCTTGATTTTATGAATATATCTTTCTGACTCCAATACTTTTTTTAAAGATTCGTTTTGTTCCTTACAAATTTTGACATCCAAATCTGTACACACACCACATACATCTGTTGCCAGTCTGTCAAAACGACAACCAAAATGATCCTGAAAATATTTGTAGAAGTATTCATTGCTGCGAGGCAAATCAGGACTCTTCCTGCCAGAAGATAGCAGCCATTATTGTGACAGACACACTAAATTGTGCGCAAAATAACGTATTCTCAAACGTAACATGTATGAGACACTCTCCGAATCATACTCGTAGCTCGGCCAACACAATAACGTCCGAAGTCCCGGACATCGGACCTTGTTCCATTGATTGAAATTTTTAAGCCGCTGTAATATGGTAACGGGCAAGGGTATCGGTAATTTTAATAGTGCATAATGTGCGCCTTGCCTTTAAGAGTAAATTGCACTCAAAAAACCATTTTCAGCAAAACTTTGACTTCGGCCCTTATTCCACTGACCGCTATTATATAGTTATGCTATGAGGTCTAATAAGTGAATGTAGACCATAGATGTCCAATTATTGTAACTTGTACGAAGTAACCCGTGGCGTAAGCAATCCGCAGCGCATATTCTTTAAGGTCGTTTTTCCTATCTTATATGGATAGTTATTGACTTTAGCAGAGTGTGCTTGACGTGCAATATCTCCTGGTTCTATAGGCGTTTGGATACCCGTGATGTAGACTGTAACAATGATAATGATGACTGCTGATCCGGCGCTGCGCTCGATTGTGGGTTCGATTCTCTCTTAGACCTGGTTGTTTTTTTTCCTGAAGCTTTCCTCAATCGTAACGCAAATGTCATAAAGTCTATGACGAATCCACGGCCTCATCTCGCCAGATACGAGTACTATCTCGCTATCACAAATTTCATTGACACTAAATAACCTTGTAGTTGGTACAGCGTCCTTAAGTTACAGTAAAGGTGATCCTAACGACTTAATAGCGACGATGTCGAAGATAGCAACGAAGTTGGTGATGATTTCAACATGTACAAGTGCTTTTTATATAAATGTAATTTATAACAAGTTAAAATCGTCGTTTGTGTTGTGGTCGGTACGCCGGCTACTGGGTCCGAGGTTCACGGGTTCAAACCCACTCGAGGTCACAAAATGTCAAGAGTGATAAAATCCTTAGCATGTCTTCCTCCTGAAGATAGAAAATATTTTTCTAGTTAATGAAAGTATGAATATTTTTTTATATTTAGAGAGCCTTTAAGGGCTAATACTGATATGCTTTTTATAACTGTAGTTGGAATACTACTACCACTACTAGTACTGTCAGTACTACGAAGTTAAGTAGCCTAGTCTTAAAAAATGTTCTCTATGGAAACGAAAATATACTGCACGTCACCTGTACTAATATACGCATTTTTAGCTATTGAATTCCAGATAACATTTTAAATTTTGTTTTTACTCAAGTTGGTTAGATGAATGATAAAATTTGTCACTAATGGTTGTTGAGTGTACGAATGAATGTCTGATAATAAAATATGAAAATATTGAAATACAAATATTTTATAATTCGTTCAATGTAGTTTTCGGGCTTTTTATATTTGTTTCATAAATTTCTTTTTTCCGCTTACCATATTTATTTTCCTTTATAATTTTGTAAACTATTGATTATTAATAATTAATTTATAAAACGACTAAATATTACACTCATAATATTAAATCCCTTAAAATTTGATAAAAATATACTGGGTAAAATAACGTAACAAATATCCATATAAAAGATACAGCAAAACAAGTTACTTTAAAAAGGAATATATCAGAGCTCGTTATCATTTTTATAGTTCATATCCCTACATTCCATTGTAAATTTATTTAATATAAACACACGACGATTTATACAAATAGTAAAATAGATTAAAACTAGTTTCTTTGTGAATTTGTGTACTATACTTGCAAGGTAATTTGTAGAAATGGAAATACACAGTAAATTAATCGTACAAAGCCCAGGTGATGTATCTATTTCGTAACTGATTATGTGTCATTAAGAAGTACTGCAAAAGAACACCGAGTCATCTTAATTACCTTAAATTTTACTGTCGGCGATGTATTGCACACTTTGTTTGACGTAGTGTTTTTAACACGACAAAACAAACAATTTGCCTTTATTATTTATGGCTTGTAACTTATGCTTAGCATAATGATTAGTCTTTCCGTACACTTCATTATTTCCTATATACCTAGCTTACATTATTTCGTTTGTTTCTATTAATTAGCGTGCGATATACTACTTTCAATTACAACGATTTGTTCGTTAGTTTAGTGGTATAGGAATGTGAAGGCAACTATGTGGTGTCCAAATGAATTCAAATTTAACTTCAACTGTAGCTATATTATAATTTCAGCAGTTGTGTTATGTCCTTCAGGCTAAATACATTCACAGTGTTTTATGCATGTTTAGAAGTTTCCAGATTACATTTGCAGCACAGGGTTTTAATTTCTTTTTACTCAATCTAATTTTATTGATTGCGATGTTGGCAACTTAATAGTTCATCTTTCAAGAATTGCGGTATTTTCATATCATTACATTGGCAAGTATTCTCTCATGTTTAATGGTGAAAGAAACACTATATCAATTTTAGAAAGCCGTAATATAAAGAATGAACTTGCCAAACATGCCACGTGTTTTGTTTTCTTTTAGTTTATTGTTACCTTAGTAGAAGAGACGGCGTCTTGGTATCTCAGTGGGCAGAGCACTGGCTCACAGTGGCTGCAGACCCGGATTCAAATCCCGGTATTGTCGTAATAGCATTTGTGATGTACAAAACCTGAGATTCTGAAGGTTTTTCTCAGAGTTCTCCCGTTTTCGTCCATCATTCCACCATCATTCTGCATGTTAGTATTCATTAACATTCATACATTCACGGATTCACTCAATTCGGTGTGGTGCCGTGTACTGTGACTGGCGTGCAAATTACATTACTCTGAGAAGGCGTAGTACACTATTCGGAGGGATGGAAGGAGACTCAATTGGGAGTCTACTGCAATTTTAAGACGCACAGGCTAAATCGACGTATGTCACACACAGATGAGTCACATCTAGCAAAGCGCGACTGTTCAAAAACAACACCCAACATAGGAGAGATAAGAAACAGTAAGTGCAGTACAGGACCTTCCACGAACCAAAGGATAAAAAGTGGAAGAATCATGTACATAGTATGATTTAGGGTAGATCGTCATAAAAAGTCTTAAATTATCATCCTACTGGAAAAGATAATTAAAAATATATAATAATAATAATGATTTATTTTAGCTGGCAGAGTTAAGGCCGTAAGGCCTTCTCTTCCACTCAACCAGCAGAAAGTGTATATACATATGCATGAACTTACAAAGAATTCAACAATATGGCAAAGAACCACTGATATCGCAGCGAATCAAAGTCCATTGCCTCAATTAACATGTGTGTATATGTGTAAATGCGTGTATGTAATTTATTATTTTTATTTATTTTATTTATTTAACTAGCTAATGAGTACAAATTAAAATTATAAAACAAAAACGTTTCTAGCCACTACCGTAAGAGCCAGGCTCGTGTACGGTGTGGTCTTAGCCAATAATATAACATAAAACTTACAAGGACAGTTTACTAAATACGGTAAGTAACTAATTCAAGCCAATAAATAACACACAAGAGCAAAAACAAAAGGAAGAAAGAGAAAAAGAGTGAAAAAACACATTTAATGTAAATTGACAATCGGATAGAAGCCGGTGATATTCAATAAAACATGAATATAGTCGACAGAAATAAAAGGTAAAAGATACACACATTTGTTAATATTATATATCATGAATAATTCTATAAATTTCTTTTTTAAAAGCTTTAATTTTAAAATATTTCACATTTGGAAAATGATTTGTAATTTTATTATAAAGTCTTGGCCCGAAACTAGCACCATGTTTAAAAAGAGCTGCATTTGTGTGACATTTAGGCTCGATTAATGGGGAAGTAGGCTTTTGTTTTCGAGTACGATATTCATGTCGATTAGATTTATGTTTTATTTGATTTTTTGTGGTAGTAAGTTAATCTTCTGTGTAATAAAATTAATGGATTAAGTGAGATGATTTTACACCACCCCAGTTTATTATACCATATTGTATTAATGTAGGTAAACGCGTAAGTTCTAAATGTGGCAGTTCTAAATACGGACAGCTTTAGCTTCAAATTCTTTGGGTATAGGCTACTATGTGTAGTAACATGAGTTGTTTCTGCCAGGAAGTCAAAAGAAGGATAGATTGGCAAAGGAAGCTTTTAACAGAAAAAGGAGCATCTTGTGCGGGCCTCTCGAAAATCAACTAAGGAAGAGACTAGTGAAGAGCTTTGTGTGGAGGTGACATTGCATGGGGCAGTAACATGGACATTACGACGAAGTGAAGAAAAAAACGACTAGACTCGTTTGAAATGTGGCTATGCAGACGAATGAAACTTGTGAACTGGACAGACAAAATAAAAAATGAAAATGTTCCTGAAAGAGCAGATGAAGAAAGAATACGGACGAAACTTATAAGGGAGAGAAAAAGGAAGAAACTGCCTGCTTCAGCAAGATGCACTGGAAGTAATGGTGAAAGAGGTAAAAGTTCGGAGCAGAAGTTGATGTCAGATGACAGACAATATTATACGAGTATTAGTGGTATGCAGAGACTAAAAGGAAGGCGAAAAAGAGAATGCTCGGCTTAAATTGAAGGACCTGCCCTAAGGCAGGAACTTATGAATGAATGGAGTATTGGTAACTTGGCAGTGGAGATGGTAGTGGCGATAGAGTTAAAGGTGAAGGTAAAGTATCTGTGTATACGCTGATCATTCTGACAATAATCACTGGATGTTGGTGATAAGTCAGTACCACGCTCAGTCCTTTTTATGCTTCCGGGTAACAGCCGCTTCTATGTTTTACAAGATACTGAGTGAATTCAAAGCCGTTCTGAAGCATTACAGTATATTATGCAGTAGTTTTGGGACAGCAGTAATAGTGGTAATAAGTTTTGTAGGTTACGCATAGAATGGTTCTAAATTTCGAATCTGCGAATTCTTAATAAAGTACTTAATTTTATCTTATAGAAGTGCGTACAAAACAACAACAAAAGTTGAAAACGAAGAGAAAAAGTGAGAATGAGATTCCACATACGTTATAATGTTGCACGTGCAGTTAGAAGCAGTTTGAATTGTTTAAAACAAACACATGACACAGTATAAAACAATAAAACTGCTTGTGAGTTTAAGCGAAGCCGACGCAAGTACAAACAGCACATGTGGAACTTATCTAAATTTCAACAGGTAAACGTGATGTACATGACTGTTGAGATAAATGGTCGGGATCTCTATGGCTGCCCTCGTAAGTCTCCGGGATTCTCTTACACACCTGGGATAAAGTGCATTCATCAAACTCTGTGACGTCGTACAAGGCGAGGACGTGGGTGGCAGCGCGGAGCACTACCGATGTGTGCCCTCTCCCTGTGCAGACTACCAAGCCATCTCTTAGGACCAATTTTATTATAAAATATAGTTTCTTTCTTTACCTTATCACTTTGATCCTATTGTAAAAAAACAATAATCAATCCTACTCTTTATGTTCAGTTGTGATATATATATATATATATATATTTTTTTTTTCAGTAGGTTATTTTACGACGCTTTATCAACATCTTAAGTTATTTAGCGTCTGAATGAGATGAAGGTGAAAATGCCAATGAAATGAGTCCGGGGTCCAACACCGAAAGTTACCCAGCATTTGCTCATATTGGGTTGAGGAGAAAACCCCGGAAAAAACCTCAACCAGGTAACTTGCCCCGACTGGGAATCGAACCCGGGCCACGTGGTTTCGCGGCTAGACGCGCTAACCGTTACTCCACAGATGTGGACTATATTGTGAGTTTTATTAGTAACAACAATGTAATTTATTCGTCACAACAATAATTCCTTTCTACAATTCACCTTAAACGCTCTTGTCAACAATTGGATCTTCACTCAACACAGTATTCGTTATAGCACTCCACCGACGACAATGACAATTTACTTGGACTATTACGCACAACAATGAACTGTTAATCTTAACTAATATTTACAAAGCACTATTTACAAATCAGAACTACCAGTTCTCAGTTCACAGTTCTTCTATCTCAGTCACTCGAGTTCACGGTATCTCGAACCACAGACCTTCAGAGACAGTTTACTGTACTCGAACTCGGGTCCCTCCAACTGCGGTCCACTGCACTCGAACTCAGGTCCCTCCAACTGCGGTCCACTGCACTCGAACTCAGGCCTTCGGATGCTGACGCAGATGCGGACGCACACTCGAGTCGAACTCCGGCACACAAGTCTGGCTTGCTTGCTCTGGCTTACTCACTGACTTAATAACTGAAAACTGCAAACTGGAAAAACTCTGAAACTGCTGTCGTTACTTCGCGACCGTAATTTATAACTACAGCGACGTAGCCTCGAAGGTTCCACCCGTCTCTAGAGATGGCATTCCAGAGAAATCCAGAGCCCTCTCCTCTCTACCAGCACCAGATGCGCGCGCAAACTCGTCGCGTGACGTAATACACCCTCTCTCTTCTCTCCACCGCGCGACGTCACTCAATGTTCCGTGCAGCCTGTGCGATCTGCTTTCATGCGGGACGCTGGTCGTGAGTTCGAATCTCACGTCGCTGTCACAATATATATTACATTATCTTTTAGGCTTAGGTCAAATTGTAAAAGAATAATTACCTCCTCTCCTCTCCTCTCCTCTCCTCTCCTCTCCTCTCCTCTCCTCTCCTCTCCTCTCCTCTCCTCTCCTCTCCTCTCCTCTCCTCTCCAATTTCCACCAGTTAATCATTTATGAAATT